>NC_138882.1:60323388-60550888 GCF_965194825.1 Balaenoptera physalus
GACATGATTTTAGGATTGGTTCAACCTTCGGTCTTAGCTTTAAAGGAATAAGAGCTTGTTTTAAAAAAACACACACAATTAATGACTCAGGATTTGAGACTTTCTTTAAAGTACCAAACTTGCAAGATAAATAAATTGGAACAAAACATTTCAAAAGTCTCTTTCATAGAAGAGTACCTTTGGCTCAGAAATTCCAGTTTTCCATTTAAAGTCTGTAAGGAATATTTTTTAGAATGACTTTTATTGTGATCCAATAGAAGAGCACTTAAAAAAGTATAGAGTTGGGGGCGGTAAATGTCACTAGCGCTGGAGTCTGTACTGCTCAAATACACATTTCTTCCATGGCCCTGTCTGCTTGGGCCAGGACGTGGTTTTGGTGCATCTGAGTCTATATTTTAGTTTGTACAAATGGCTCTGAGCTCATACAGGGCAATATAACAACTCCTGCTGTCATCTAAGGTTACAAAAAGACCTATTTATTTCTCCACGTTACTGCTCTCCGTAGAGGAAACAAATTAAAGATTGCCATTAGATCACATATAACTTTTTTGTTTAGTCATATGGAAGGGTGACTGTATGTTTACATTTCAACCATCTACCGCAAGGCAAGTCCACCAATCTTGGTGCCTTATCTGGGGTGACTCCACGTTTTGAGTTTTTTAATAAAGTGAAAACTTAGTCCTTCTTCCCGGTCTGGTAGTTAAAGGCAGGAAAAACCCTGAAATCTAACTAAGTCAACTTTGACTGGATTTTATTTTTGATATACTTGATCTTGATAAGAAAGCAGCAAATGACAACAAACTGATAACAGTAATTTTAGTCACTATAAAGTAGCAGAGGCTGTCTTAGACTCAAGAAAATTTATGTGCAATCTCCCATACTTTATGAATTAGATATGTCATCCACATGGAGAATTTGTATTTAGTTCTGCCTAAGTTATCGAAGAAATCTCCTATCCTATGCCTTGTACTATTCTTATGAAGGTAGAAAGGAAGATTATAGTTTCTACAGTAGTTTCCATAGCTGTTCAGGCAAAGAGGTTAAAAACAACTTTTTTTGTCTAACTATGTACTATAACCAGAAAATGAAACCACTCAAGAAGCTCATCCCTAAAGCATTCCCTAAGCATTTTACTTATTATATTTCTCAATCCACAACCGATATAACCAGATACAAAGCTGTGTCCTAATTTAAATCTTTGATTTACCTATGACTCATAGATTTGCTATGGATAGTTGCTAAAGGATAGTTTCAGATCATCTGGGATTATCATAGTTCTTGGTTGCACCAATGGAAGAAAGTCCCATGTAGAACAATGCCCCAAACTGCATTCTAATTTAAAGAAATAACGTACTGCCTTAGCAAACTCAAGTTGTATTTAATATGAGTTATTAATACATCATTTTCTGGGCTTCCCTGGTGGCACAGTGGTTGAGAACCTGCCTGCCAATGCAGGGGACACGGGTTTGAGCCCTGGTCTGGGAAGATCCCACATGCCGCGGAGCAACTAGGCCCGTGAGCCACAACTACTGAGCCTGCGCGTCTGGAGCCTGTGCTCCACAACAAGAGAAGCCGCGACAGTGAGAGGCCCGTGCACCGCGATGAGGAGTGGCCCCCGCTTGCCACAACTAGAGAAAGCCCTCGCACAGAAACGAAGACCCAACACAGCCAAAAATAAATAAATAAGTTAATTAAAAAAAAACAAAACATCATTTTCTGCTTTCTCCTTTCTCTTGTTAAATTTATTCCTAAGTATTTTAATTTTTTGATGCTTTTATAAATGGAATTGTTTTCTTAATTTCAGTTTTGGATTGTCCACTGTGAATATCTAGGAATAAAATTATTTTCTGTATATTGATCTTGTGTCTTGTGACTCTGCCGTACTCATTCATTAGCTCTAGTAGATTTTTTATGGAACCCTTAGGACTTTCTATATATAAAATCACATCATCTGCAAATACAGTTTTATGCTTTCCTTTCTAATCAGGATACCTTTAATTTCTTTTTCTTGCCTTAACTGTCCTGACTAGAAGGTACAGTACAATGGCGAACAGCAGTGGCAAGAGCACACATCCTGGTCTTGTCCCTGATCTTAGGGGAAAATATCCAGTCTTTCCTCACTAAGTCCGATGTTAGCTGTGGGTTTTTTGTAGACACCCTGTATCAAGTTGAGGAAGTCCCTTCTATTTTTAGGAGTCTTTTTATGCTTTCCCAATATCTCTGCTCAACCCCCTGCAGAGAATGGAGGGGTCTCAGTGACAACAGCAGACGGACAGCCCCTCCCCTCCCGAGTCCCCGCCCCAGAAGGAAGGGGAGCTGCTACTGCACATAGAGAGACACGGGTATTTCACGCTCATTTTCTATCACTTCCCACCAGGGTGTGTGCGCCCCAGTTCCGACAATGGTAGGGAAGGGCCCTTGGGCACTTTTGTGTCTGAGGCCCTTCCTTTGGGCATCTGCAGGAATGGTAAAACCACGGTGTGTGCTTCCACTTGGGGGCAGGTTTGGGAAAGAGCAAAGGTCAGAAAAGAGGTCTTGAGAAAGAGAACAGTTGTCAAGGTCCCAAGTGAGCCGGCTGGCCAGGGCCCGCTTAGGCCTGGGGTCAGGGCACATTCTAAATGTGGACACAGTGATTCCAGGAATGAGACCAGGAGAAATCCCAATCCCAGCTTCTCAGATCACAGTCAGTGCTAATACTGAACACCGTGATCCTAATTATGCAGGACATGAACAGAGATCGGGACATCCAGGTACAGCTTTGCTGGTAGCTTCAGTTACATTTCCAAATCCCACATGACAACCCAGAAAACTGCTTGCTGGCTGGAAGCAGTTTTGCCATGAACTCATCAAAGGAGGCTCTCTCGTGTCTCCTGTTTGTCTTCCACTCCTTGTCCTTCCTCTTTCTGCACATCCAGCCCCACTTTCCTCCCCGAGTCAAAGGAGAATCACAGGCTACTAGAATTGGAGAGACCCTTCCCAAACCCTAACCTAACCGTTTAGCTAAATTAACCTTCCACCCAGCCTGGTGCTCGCTCTGAAGGCCCCTAACCCTACCCCCTAAACTGACCCAAGTCCTAGCTCCAACACGTACAGCACCCCCCAAAACACGCCTCTTTCTTCAGCAGCTCTGATGGCAGAGCTACGTCCTTGTGGCGCCCACATCCCTTTGATAGCCTTTCTTTTCCTAAAACTCCCCCCACCCACCATCCCCCCCACCAGCTACAAACGACCCCTATAGCCAGGAAGAACCAGAGACTCTCTCCCCAGCTCCACCACCACTGCGGTCGTGGCTGAATTTATGACAAACCCCAAGATGAAGCTGCTTGTTTCATGGGTGTGATGCTGGAGTGCTGTGTTGGAGACGTGGTAAGGGGGAGAAGAGGCTTCATAACCTCCGGCACCTCTGTAAGGGGCGGTTACCCGAGGAGCCCAAAGCAGCGTGGCTCATCTCGGCTCTTCCCCTCTGGCCCAAGCTGCCTTGGTTCATTTATCATTTGGTTTGTTGCAAATGGGGAGATTTAGCATATCGTGTCAGGAGCCGGTGTCCCCAGGACCAGCAGCTGCTCATCTGCAGCCCTTCCTGCGAGGCCCCGTCATGGTCCCTCTGCTGGGCTTTGGTGGGGAAGGGGTAGGGCCGTGCCCTGGGGGTGCTCACGCCCATGTCTGCCATCCTCCTCGACTACCATTTTCATTGCTCGACACGTGGAGCACAGCTGCTTGTTTCTGATCAGCGTGGGGTCTCTCTGGTTCCCCCCGGCCTGTGCGGAGAGAGAGAGACAGAGAGAGGTGAGGAAATGGTGGGGAATCTGGGGCAGCAAAGAACTGGGTAAGGGGTGGAGGGGTGAGAGAAGTAACCGTTATTTCTTCCATGAAACAGAGATGGACACTTCGGTCTCAGCCCCATCCCGGTGGATATGAAACCCAGGCTTGTCTGTGGCTGGTAAATTCAGAGAGGGTTTAGGCAGGAGGGGTTGAGCCACAGACTAAACGGTGACCTTGGGCCCCTGTGTACAGTGGGACAGGAATAAGACAGCTGGCAGCGGGGGTGGGGCTGGGGGCTGAAATCCAGCTAGGTCCCTCTTTCCAACCCGAGCACCCAGTCTGAGGGGCTGCGCTCTCTCGTGGGTGACACACTTCCTACATTTCATACAAAAGTTCCACCATCTGGACTAGTTGAAGACCTCTGACGGCCTGAGAAGAATGAATAGGAGACTTCTGCAAACCTCCTTTCTCTGGTCCCTCTGAAATCCTACCCTCTTTTCTCACACCTTCACTTTGGCCTGACATCAGCTCTCAAGCCTCCACTGCCCAGCACCACGTGGCCCCTCTGCACCTCCCCGGAGCCGCCGATCAAGCCCTAGGCAGAACCGGAGCTGGTGTGTGGGTCCTGAGCCCCCTCTCTCCCCTAGAGGAGGGAGGCAAAGAAACCACCAGTGCAGGGAGAGTGGGGCACCCCTTCTGCTCACTGGAACCCCTGCTTTCTTTCTGACTCCACTTGTGCCAAAGGGTGGAAGAGTGGGCTTCGGGGCGTTTCCACCTGAAACACAGGCTTCTCATTCGCATGACTGATGAAAGCTTGGTTAGGGAGCAAATGGCAGCTTGAGGTTAACATTCTGTCTGGGGATTCTCCTACCCTTCCCCACTCACACTGACACCAGAGTCGTGAGATAGGTTCTTAGGAAGCATAGAATTCAGGGGAGAGGAGGGCCACAGGGACAAGCAGACAGTCACCGGGAACTGAAGTCTCCTCTTCCATGTGGTCGAGTTGGCGACCTATCACTGCAGGTGTGCACGCCTGTGCCCTGACCTGCTCCTGGGCTGCCCTGCGAGGTGTGCGGAACAGGAAGAGGAGGAATGTGTCTGTGCAGCGTGGGCAGTGAGTGCCTGGGCTGGGCTCCTAAGGTGACTTTTGCTGGATTGTCTCGTGAGAGACACGTGGCGCTTGCGTGCGGCATTATTGGGGATTGAGGACTGTAAACGATGTACCACGTTGGATTCTTTTGACAAATATTTAAAATACATTTCAAATTTACAGGCCATTTTCAAAGAAGCAACTCAGTATCCCCACGCCGTGGGCTGGCATGTGAAAGCATGAGTGGGAACGGCTAGATTTATCACTCGGCAACAAACCTTCATCGTGAGGCCACCACGTAGAGGGCGCTGTGATGGAGTCACAAAGGTGAATAAGAAGGTTTCTGGCCCAAAGGAAGACCAGGGATGAATACAGACTTATGAATTTGTCCATTTGCTACGTACTGGGGACACTAAGATAAAGAAGACACAGCTTCTGACTGCAAGCTGCTCACCACCCAGCAGCCTGGGTACCAAGAAGTGTGCTGGTGTTGAAGGGCAGAAATATACTGAGGCCACAGGGGATCGGAAGGGAGGTGCTGAGCTCATCTGGTGGGAGTGGGGCGTCAAGGAAAGGGTCTGAGGAGGGTTGAAAGAACAGGCGGTGCTCAGGTAGGTGTTGGAGGTGGTGAGCAAGGAGGGGGGCGGCATTCCAACCTAGGAACGCTGTGCAACAACATGGAAGAAAGACCTGGCCAACCCGCTCCAGGTAAGTGACGACAGCCTGGAATGGCCAGTTGTCTGTGGGAGGAGGGAGGAGGGAGGCTGGAGAGGACCCCCCCATACCCTGCCCACCATCAAGCCCATCAAGCCCCCACTCCCACCCCCCAGGGCTGACTCCTTTACTCTTCTGGGCTGATTCAACCTCCTACCTTATCTTCCCTGTACCCTGGGGGTGGGATCTCCTGGGCCCCAGGCTTTTCCCTCTGTCCCTCACATCTTTCAGTTCTGAGACTAAGACACTGTTCTGAAACTGCGATTCAAGGCTGGATGCATAAGGTAACACTGAAGAAGCGAGGATGCTTCTGGGCCTTCAGCAAAGAGAGCAACTGCGTCCCACGTGAGGAATCAGGAAGGGCTTCTGGAAGCAGCATCTTTGTTTGGTTTGAAAGGATGAGGAAGGCCTGGATGCTGGAGGTGGGGTGGGAGGGTTCTCAGGCAGGTTTGGTTTTAGTCGAGTTAGAAGCAGATGCTTGTCTTTCCTGCAGTTGATTCTGCCACCTTTTCCAGACTTCTGGTTTCTGCATAAGAATACACCAGACCCCACAGGGACTGGAATCACGGGGTGCATGGCAAACCAAGCAACAAACACGCATGGTGCACGGCAGGAGCTTGCTAGGTGAATGACAGCTGAGCCTGTGACTCCAGAGTGCCCCACCACGATGACTGTCATCCTTTGGAATCCGAGGGAAAAAATGCCATATATATTGCCTTATCTGGCCTTGTTAACTCCTTACCCTTTATGATATAGCTTAGATGTTTCTTTCTTAGAAAATCTTTCTCCTGACCCCCTTACCTGGGTGCCCGCCTCTCGGGGTCCATCACAGATTTGGTATAACTCTTGTAGCAATTTGTACTGTTGTTCTTTTATTTTTTTAATGTGTTTGTTTCCTCCGCCAGGCTGAGAGTTCTTTTTTTTTTAAATTAATTAATTATTTATTTATTTATTTATTTATTTATTTTTGGCTGTGTTGGGTCTTCGTTTCTGTGCGAGGGCTTTCTCTAGTTGCGGCGAGCGGGGGCCACTCTTCATCGCGGTGCGCGGGCCTCTCACTATCGCGGCCTCTCTTGTTGCGGAGCACAGGCTCCAGACGCGCAGGCTCAGTAGTTGTGGCTCACGGGCCTAGTTGCTCCGCGGCATGTGGGATCTTCCCAGACCGGGGCTCGAACCTACGTCCCCTGCATTGGCAGGCAGATTCTCAACCACTGCGCCACCAGGGAAGCCCCAGGCTGAGAGTTCTTTAAGAACAAGAATGTATCTCACACATGTTTGGATGTATAAGAGGCTGACTTCCAATTTTCTCACCACCGAGAACTCTTTTTATTATTTCTTTCCCCTTGACTCAAGTTTTGAAAGCTCGTGATCACCACGGGAACTATTCTGCGTACTCCTAAGTCCTTCTCCTGTTTATGTTGATCAAACATGTATAACGACAAGTGCAAGTTTCCAAGGGAAGTACTGATGAACACCACTGACCCGAAATAGGACAGGAATCTAGAACTCGTCTCGGAATCGGCACACAGTAGGCATTCAACACATGTTGGCCGAATGAATGAATCAGTGTGAGTGTTTTAAGCTATCAGGTATAAACAGAGACATGACCAGCATACATGTATGTCCATAAATCCCTACAAGACACACATGTGTGAAGATCACTATTATAACAGCACTGTCCTCAGGGAAACATTACAGGACATTTGTGTGCAACAAATTCATCTGTACCGAATTCTTAGGAAACGCAGAGGCTGGAGGCAAATTGCTCGGCTCCAGACCTGGCGATGAGAGACTTGGCTGTGGTCAGTCACAGAAACGCCCTGGGCCTCCCATCCCCCTGGTGCTGCTGGTTTCTGCGGCCAATAGGCCAGAGGCCAACTCTAATCCTGCCCACGCTGTCTATGGGGAGAAGAAAAAGTCTTTGATGTGTGGCTTCAGTCACCTCTGCCAGGAAAGTGGCAGTGACTCCACTTGAGACTCGTCGTCAGCCAAAGCCTCAACCCTGAGAAGAGCCACTGTATCCCTCCTCACTTGGAGAGGCGGGCAAGGGCCCTGGGGCTGTCTGTGCAATGTGTTTGTTAGGCAGCCGTGATGGGCGATCCTGCCTGGCCGGTCTACGAAGCAGCCGACGCAGACAGTTTGGGATTCTGTGTTCTCCCTGGGCCTCAGCTTCCTTCCTCAGCCCTGAAACCAAGACCTTTTCCTTCCGCAGCACGTCCTTCTCACTCCCGGTTTCCCTCGGGCCCGCTCAGCACACTAGCAGGAATGGAGAGTGAACTGGCTGGTGGTTCTGAGCACAGGCCCCCCAGCTGTTATCATCTGTACAGTCAGAGCCACCAAGAAAGGAGGCTCGGAAACGTTCATGGGGTTCTCGTTTCCCCAGCAGCTGTCCCCAGGAGAGCAGATGGCAGTGTGACAGGAGAGCCACGCCAAGGCATGACGCAGAGCTCAGCCGGGCCCCAGAAGCCGAAGCCTGCTCTCCACACTTCACACCTGGAAACACCTTCATACCTGAGCTCAGTGTCTGCTCAGGTGCCTAAGCTCCGGCTCGTGGCCCAAGTCCTTGGCCTCCTGGAATCTTTGGGAAAGAAACAGAATTGTTTCTCCCTCTCCCTCCCTCTTCCTCTCCCCTGTCTCTGTCTCTCTCTCTCTCACACACACACCTGTCCACATAACAAAAACTGAAAAATGTAAGCACCAGATGGCAATTTTAAAAATAGCCATCACAAGCATGAGTCGAGGGGCACCAACAAGTCTGCCTCTGATCTCGCCCAACGCCTCTGTTCCTTTCCTCCTTCCCTCTCCTGCCTTAACTGGGAGGCACCTCGTCAGTCACCTACTTCAACTCTTTCATTGAACACGGTGAGGAAACTGGCCCAGAAAGGTTAAGAGATTTGTCCAATAGCACGTACATTTAGTTTCCATCAGCCAGAAAGTTCTTTGCATCAAGGGTCAAAGAAAGACTACCTTTTCTCAGGAAGAGAGTGGACTCTTAGGGTCCACATCAGGACATAATGATTCCTGCATCCCTTAGGATCCAAAAAGTAGTGGTCGGAGAACTGTTTTCAATATTCAAACAAAAAAACCCCTATCATAACTACACATTTTCCTGCTCTCTGACAACACCAACCATCTCAATTAAAGAACAAAGCTGAACATAGTTTTAAAATTACTCTTGCTGTTCACTAGGAAAAATTTCCAACATACACGAAATGATCGACAGCTGTGTACTTACCATCCAGACTTGTTAAACTTGGTTTTTATTTCCTTATTTATATCATTATTTACATTTAGATCATTATTTCAGGTCAGTGGTACGCATCAGTACTTGCCTTTAAACGTTGTACCTGTTGTTGTATGTGTTTGATCAACAGGAGGAGGGATGGGGAGTATGTGAGGATGTTTCCCTGGTGGTCGTGAATTTTCAAAAACTGAGAGTCAATGAGAGAAAATAATAATAGAGTTCTCAGTGGTGAGGAAACCGCAAGTCGCCTCCCATAGGTGTTCCCAGCCACATCTCCACTGCAGTGTTGTCACCCGGGGCTTTTTGTCACAGGTCTGCCAAAAGCAACATAAACAATGCTCTCCTCTTTCCCCTGACTCGTTAAGGCTGGAACAACAAAGCCAGTCAAGGAGAGTAGCCGGGGCTGGGGGCAGGAATGAAGGGAGTGGGGGGCACTTTATTCTCCTCAAAGAATTGGTCACAGCCAACCCTGCAAGCAGGCAAAGAGGCTCCAGGGGCTCCCGCTGCAGTTCCCCGATCAGCCCCACGTCGGCTCTGCCTGTCCGTGAGCTCTAAGTCACCTCCCGACCTCAAGTATCCAATTATCATGGTTCGCTTTCTTCTTTCACGGCATGCGGAGGAGTCCTGAGTCAAGGCCTGGAAAAGGCAGGTGAAAGCCCTGCCTAGTAAAGAAGCTGCTCCACAGGTGTTTAAATGGGGAAGTGTTTAGGCCTCATTTCTCTGTCTTCATTTTCTGTTTTTCTTCTTTGGTAGCTCCGACTCTCCTCTTCTGTTTCCTTTTTGGTGTCTGTTGTCCCCTGACCTCTCTATGTGTCTCTGGCTTCTGCTGTCTTGCTCTTTGTCTCCCTCTCCCTGTCTTTCTGTCTCTGAGCCTCTGTTTCTTCTCTGTCTCTCTGGCTCTTCACTAAGGCATCCTGCTCCAGTCACACAGAGACTCGCCCCTGCCCTGGGAGTGCTCCTGGGCAGGACAGAAAGGCCATTTGGAATGTGGATGTTCGAAGTTCTGCCTTTTGACCTGTGATGGTGAGGAGGAAGGGAGCCAGGTGGCAGGACCTTTGCACCTGTGCCCTGGGGCCAGGACCTCTAGTTGGCTGCGGGGCTACCACAGCTTCCCGACAGGTCCCTGATTTGGAGGAGTAGGAAGAGATAAGAGATGGTGCATTCCACTCCCACAAGGTACCACACAGTTTCTCTCTAGAAAGGAGCAGCGCACACATGCAGGCCTCGTGCTCGCAGCCGACTCTGGGGGCTGCATTCAGATCTAAGGAGGTCTGTGTGGCAGGCAAGGATCTGACGTGAGGCAGCTGCCAGGTGCCCCAACGGAACAGGGATCCCAGGTCCCTATGAAGGGTGGCAGAATATGCCTCCCCCAAATCTGCCACTTTGGCCTCAGCATCATTTTGCGCTAAGACACTTGGGAAACAGCAGGTGCAAGAAGGGTGCTCCGACCCGCCTCCTTTTCTTCCGAAAACCAGGAGAAAAAACCCCAAATGGGAGATGTCCTAATACCGGGAGGAAAGCATCACTCTTATCTTCAAGGACAAGAAGTTGAAGCCAAGAGAATTCTGTACAAACAGACCTTTTCGAAATAATTCTTATCCTCCTTTAGCCTCCCCACAGTTTAGTTACTTTTCCACAATTGCCCCTCTTTTCTTAACCTACTATAAAAACATTCAGGTCTTGCCACTTTGGGTCTTCATTTCCTTATAAAGGGTCCTGTGTCACATAAAACTTCTAGTAAATAAATTTACATGCTTTTCTCCTGTTACTCTGTCTGTCAATTTAATCTCAGGCCCAGCCCCAAACCCTAAGACGGCAAAGGTACAGTAAACTTTTTTCTCCCCTACACCTGTTAGCCCTTCCAATCAGCAAGAGCGACTCCCTCTCTCTCTTTCTCTGGTGGAGGGTCAGCCCCCGACAGGGTGATGGTGAGGGTTAGGGGTTCATGAGGTACCGGAGTCTCCTGTCCCAGCAGGAGCGATGGACTTGCGACCGCCTGGGTCCGCCTAGAGACCAGTCCCCGCGGGCTCAGCCTATTGGCCAGGCCGCGGAAGCTGTTGCTCTTGGCTTCCATCTAGTGGCCGCATGTGAGTATTGCAGCCGTGAAATTCTAAGCTCTGCTGAAGGGGGTGCCTCTCGCTCGACCCGCTTTCCTCCCCCGCCTCAGAACCTTAGTGCCTAGGATGGCACGGTGTACTGAGACCCAGAGCAGACCCGGACGAGGAGGCGCTCGGTAGCAGGGGAGAGCCTGTCTCAGGAAGAAGTTCAGAGACGAGTGACTAGAAGGCTTCTTGCTGGCTCTGCAGCAACAGAGGGGTCAGCCCTGTCTCCGCTCAGCCTCCTCCGTGCATTTCTTACCCACTTGCCCGTCCAGTCTAGGGTGTTAGGGGGATTCGTGCTTGACTCTCAAGCACAGCCCTGACTCCGCCACTTCTGTGCTTGTAAACCGGGAACGTTGGCACGTCCCCTCCGTGCCCGGGCGGGGTCCACCCCCCTCCTTAGGTCCCTCCCACTTCAGCCAGGGCTCCTGCCGGCCTGATTCCTTGATGTTCTGCCCGCACGCTCAGTCTCCCTGTCTCTGCTCCCCCGGCTGTTCCTCCGCTTGTGGAAAGAATATCTTCCAGATCCAGTGCAGATGCCGCTTCCTCTTGAATCATTCCCTCGCCCCGTCTCCGCTCGCCCCTCCCCCAGGCCGCAGGTGACCTTTCCTCCCACCTCCTCTGGCCAGTACTTTGCCCCTCTCTCTCTTATTCCGCGGTGGCGTACCTGGCCGTCCGCACACTCATTTGTGTGGGTGGCATCTGACTTATCTCCGTATCTGCGTTCAGCCAAGCGACACGAGGGCTCTGTAAGCGTTTATCCCCTGACACGGGGGCTCGTCCCCACCGCGGCTCACACTTGGCTCTGGCTGCGAGTGGGCACTGCGCCAGGGGCTCTCGGAACGCCGCTTCGCGCGCTGCCTTCAGTGGCCCGGGCTGTGTGACTTGTGATCTTTCGGGTGGAGAAACTGCTCTCATCCCCGAGAGTCCTCTGTCTGCCTCCACCTGGGGCAGATGCTCGCTGCACAAGCACCCCTGATGTGGGTACCCCCCCCCCCGCCCCCTGGAGCTCAGCGTCCCGGAGTGTCACTCGGCAGCCAGTCGTGGCAGGTTTCCGTGAGGTGAAGGGGAGATCACGAGCTCTTAACGCGAAATTCCATGGGTTTAGGGGGTTGTAGGTGGGAGACAGAGGGGTTCATGGTGGGTGGGGTAGGGGGTTAGAGACTGCAGAAAAGGGTTCGTTCTGGACACAGGCTAGAAGCAGTCTCTGAAGGTCTCAGGGAAGATCCCTTAATATGAATTTTTGGGGGTTCCCTTTTTTTTTTTTTAAAGGTTTTTATTTATTGATTGATTGCTATGTTGGGTCTTCGTTTCTGTACGAGGGCTTTCTCTAGTTGCGGCAAGCGGGGGCCACTCTTCATCGCGGTGCGCGGGCCTCTCACTATCGTGGCCTCTCTTGTTGCGGAGCACAGGCTCCAGACGCGCAGGCTCAGTAGTTGTGGCTCACGGGCCTAGTTGCTCCGCGGCACGTGGGATCGTCCCAGACCAGGGCTCGAACCCGTGTCCCCGCATTAGCAGGCAGATTCTCAACCACTGCGCCACCAGGGAAGCCCTGGGGGTTCCCTTTTTGATGATTCTAACCCGATTCTTAGTTCTAGTGGACGGAGCTCTAAGACACTCAAGACAGGGTGCAGAAGAGGGGTTCATTCACATCTTTCAACAAGTCTCTGTTAAACACTGACGATGAGCCAGACTCAGGGCTGTGTTAAGGAGATAGGAAATGGCTTTGTACCCAAATTTTCTGTCATTCTAGAACTAGCTATGGTTATTTTTTCTTTTTAAAAAATTTTTATTTTGGCTGCACTGGGTCTTCGTCGTGGTGCGTGGGCTCCAGAGTGCGAGCTCAGTAGGTTGCAGCGCGTGGGCTTAGTTGCCTGCAGCGGCATGTGGGATCTTAGTTCCCCGACCAGGGCTCGAACCCACGTCCCCTGCATTGGAAGGCGGATTCCCAACTACTGGACCACCAGGAAAGTTCCAGTTTTCTTTTCAATTAAAAAAAAAATTGAGTACCTTAGATAAGACATCTGGAGCTTGGAACAAAATTGGCAATTTCATATCCTTCTTGGATGAAACCAGAAAAGTGGCAGACGAATGAGGATATCTGAGGAATCAAAACAAGAGCAAGTTAGAACCGTAGTCCCCGGTTTGAAGAACCAGGCTCTTGGCTGTTTCAGAGAGAACCCTAGGGACACCCAAGGAGTTGCTCCCCACTCCGATCCTGGAGGGCCCAGGACATTTTGGAGCTGCCACAAGATTTTCCCTCTTTAGTCACTCTGGCTTCTCTGCCCCTTTGGTTTTGAACTAACCAATGCCAGTTCTAGATTGTCAGAGACAGTGTGCAAACAAGGCAAGAAAATAATTGTTCAGAAAAGCAGATGGATATTTAACTGATATTTAACAAAAGCAGTCCTCTCCTGCCTGCCCTGCTTTCTCAGTTTCTGTCCCTGCACCCTGAAACAATTCATCCATTTCCTCCCATGAAACATCTCCTTCCAACTACACTTTTCCTCTGGAACATTCCTTCTTTCCAGGCAGAAGGTGAGGCAGAGATGCTGCAGAGGTAACATCAGTTCTCTTCCCAGGGTGACAGGCCCTGCTGGCTGCTGTGGTTCATTTTATTACAGCGTAAGAAGCCAGGGTGTGCAGGCGGCCTGAGCATTGTAAACAGCCTGTGTGTACAGCCCTGTGCCTGCCCCGGCCTCCCTAGAAATGGAAACTCACTCGGAACGCTGGTAGTTCTGCCAACAGCACCTCTCCTCTCTTATGAGGAAAGATTTCATTGTCCCTTGTTCATTTATAACAAAGGCATGCGCAGGGAGTTTGGTGTTCATGAGGCATTTATTGTTTTATTTCTCCCACCATTTTCCTGGGCCCTGGGAGAGCGGGGAGGCAGGTCTGACCCAGCTCCTTCACTGCCTTTGTCTTTGATATGTGAACAGCTGGCCTTGGACTTGACATCCAAATGCTGACCAGGAGAGACCAGAGGCCACTTTAGAACTGCTTCAGCACACAATAATCTCAAACAAACAGGACCCGGTGTGACCTGAGGGCTTTCGAGACTGATGATGGGTGTGGCTTCAGCACAGTCAGGCCAACCTGAGAGAGACCTCCTGGAAGGAAGTGGTCTGTAGGCAGTGATCTTCAGACCCAGGTCTCACCTCCTCCAAGCCTGTAGGTGTGTTTCCAGAGCTCACAATTAGGGGTGCTCTGAGCACATTTCGCTAAATGTTCCTTTCTCTTTTTCAGACTGCTCTGTGTTGGAATTGCTTGTCCAAAGCTAGGTAATACTTAAAGCACATTCAGAACTTTCTAACCAAGTTCTCAAAAAAGGGTTTTGCCAAAAATAAACAGCTTGGAACTCAGAGCTTTGGCCACATGAAGAGTTTCCAATCCTTAGGAACTGTTGATACCTGAAGCATCCTTGCAAAAGACTTTCCATTCCTATCTTGTCCTTCTGAAAGCTCAGGGCACCTCACAGGTGCTGTCCAGTCGTTTTAGAATTCTTGCGAGGTAGATAAGCACCATGTCTCTTAACAAGAGTTGAGATTGCTGCCCAGATCCTCCCAGTACAGACATGAGTAGAGCTTCAGCAGACCATGTGAGGTAATTTCTCCTTGCAACTAGCTCAAGCATGGCTGGCTGCAGGAAAAACTACTCTTTCCCTTCTCAGCTGGCCGTCCCCTCTGACACTCGGGGACCCGGCTATGAAAGCGAGCAAGTTCTCAGGGTGATCAGTTGTGTTCTGGGCCCGCCTTTTTCAAGCCCCCCACCCTGAGTCCCCTCCCCACCTCCTACCAGAGGTTTGTACAATCAAGGAAAAAGGGAGCTGGGGGTGAGAGAGCCACGCATGGGGATGCTTTGCTCCTGGCTGCAGGGGCAAGTCTAAGGGGCTGGGGTGGGATGGGATAGTGGGATGTTATCCTATTTCGATGTCAGACAGGAGCCATTTCACACGAAAATCCAGATTTCTGCTATTGTTGGAAAACCCAGCAGATCTGGCCACTGGGGTCACATACCTGCAGGCAGTCCCAGTCCTTAAGGGAGGTGACCTCCCCTTCACTACAGTTCCCTTTGGCCAGCTCTATTCATTTATGCCGACCATCTGACTACCACTGTTATGTGAGTTTGTACCCTGCCCCCAATTAAAAGGTGCTAAATTGTCATTACTCATGGTGATCCTTGAACTGCTAACAACTCTTAATAAGAACTATGTTACCTGTGTTTTTATTTAGTAAATAAGCCTTTGGGTTTATTCAATCTCTGATTGCCTGCTTTATACTAAGACATTAGCTAGACTTTAGATATATTCAAAGTTATGGGAAAAAAAACAACAACAACCCAGAATCGAACAACAAACACTTCATAGGTGCTCTGAAAATACACAAAACTGTTTAGCTGCTTACTGAGAATGTGGTGTTTTAAACTGCAGCAGACAAGGCAAAGGTCCATGTTATTGAAGTGGGGATGTGGAGGGGATATCCCTCATGGAGAGTCATTTATCCATGGGCAGGAGGGTACGTGACAGTTACCAACAGGAGGAAAGACTGTTTTCAGAGAGCATAATCTCTCTAGCTTTCACACTCACCCTTCCTTTCATCCCCCCTTGGGGTGTATCACTACACCTGGGGATCAAAAAGGGGGGAGGAATGAGGAAACCCAGTTATTTCAAGTGGCAGCTCCCTACACATGAATTTCCCCAGTTTTGAAAAATAGAAACGTGTTCCATAGCAGTTGGTTTAAAAGGGCAGGACTGGTGAGATTGGAGGAGATTGTCTCAAAGTTTAAATATAGGAAGTTGCTACTCTGTAAAGACAGGAATTTATGGTTCTAGACTTCTGATGGTTAAAATTTTAAAACTTCAGACTAAAGCAGGGAGAAAAGATGATGAAGAGGACAGAAGTCTTTTGAAAGGCAGTGTCCATGGGCAAAATTCTCTTGCATTGTTAAGTGGTGGTGGTACAGAGGAAGGTTAATTGAGGTCTTATCTCCTCCAGCCAGGCCAATTCTCAGGGCTCACTTTTGTCTTAGAAACCCTGACCCTTTCTGGGTTTTGAGCACTTGACTTATGTCTCTCAACTGATCAGCTGTGCCCCTCAGATGATTGCCCCTAACCCTTAAGAAATCATCTTCCATGAGACTTTGCTTGAAACCTTTGCCCTCAGTGGCTGAGCTATTACCTTTTCAGGAGGCTGAGCACTAATGGCTTGTTTATGAGGCTGGCCTCACTACACCACGGAATCTTGTCAAATCTTGGAACAGAAACCTGGAAGGAAATGGAAAGAGATCATTTTGCAGGGTTTATTGCGCTTGGCTATTTCCGTCATTAGGATGATCAAAGTAAGCTAATAGCAGGTACACAGCAGTCAACACTTTACAAAGCATTTTTCTGTTTCATATTTGACCCTGTTGACTCTCCCATTAAGTAGCCAAGAGGAAATAGTGTTATCTCCATTTTACAGATGAAGAAATCAAAGCTTAGGCAGTGTGATTTGCTGAGTCACACAGCTAGTGAGTGGATTTAGGTTTTCTGACTTTTGTGTCCACTACATCTTGTGTTCTACTATATCCCTTTGCTTCTTCATTACTCCCATCTGTTCATGCATCTGCTTGTATTTCCATGACCTCAGCTGAACATTTGCAGCCGCCTATTCAACGTGTCTGGCTGTTTTCAGTCATGGGGCCCTCCACCCTCATCCCTTCTAGGAGGCAGAGGAAAGAACTGCACTTTGAAGCTATAGACAATTGGATATTAATCTTGGTTAATCCACTTCCCAACTGTGTGGCCTTGGAAAAATCACAACCTCTCTGAGCTTCAGTTTTGTCTTCCGTGAAAGGAGGACGATATCATCACTTTACAGGTCAATGCACAAGACAGAAAGCTTCATGAGGGGAGGGATTTTTGTCTGTTCTGTTCACCGCTGTATCACTAGAACCTAAAACAGTGCTTGATACTTGTAGATATTTAGTGAATATGTGTCCAGTGGATGCACGGATGCATGGGAAGTCCCTAGCTGAGGGCCTGAGTTCATAATAGGAGCTCCATCAAAGTAGCCGTTATAATCTCTCTTCTCCCAGCCCAGCCTCTCTCCCTTGCCCTTCGGACGCCACGTCCCAGTCTCCCCGTTGAGGATCGGCTTTCCTGGCTCAGAGCGTTCTTTCCGGGACAGGAGCCGGGAGTTCCTCTGAGCGGCCAGGAGGGGGTAGCAGCGACCTCGTGGCCGCGAAGGCCGAGGAAGGGCGCTCTAGCCGCGGAGGTTGTGGCGGCCCCGGAAGTGGTCGGCCGCCGACACGACCCCGGCGCCCCGGATGGGGAAGGAGGCGGGTGGCCGCTCTACCCCGGGCCGCGCACCCGTACGAGCTCGTGGGCAGGTGGGTTCCGAGTGAGAGTCAGTGTCTCCGGACCTCCTCCGCCACCCCCCGCAGGCCCGAGGCTGGGTGAGGGGCGGCGGCGGGCGGGGGAGGCCCGGGAGGGGGAGTAGGGCGCCCGCGGGGACACCCTACCCTGCCCCACCCCCGCCCCGTCCCCCGCCCTGCGGGCGGGCGTTGCCCTTTTCGGCGCCTCTGACCCTCCAGCCCCCGCGGCAGCCGTGAGATCCCCGGGCTGGGGTCCCTGCTGGAGTGAGGGGGGCTCTCAGGGTGTCTGGCTTGTGATGCAAAACCTATCGTGCTCTCCATGGAAGAAATAAGGTCGGGCAATAAGAATTTTCCTCGCAGACTTGCTGCATGACCTTGGTATTTCTGACTCATAGTTTTCCCATTGTGGAAAGGGTATCATTATCTTTGATCCTCCCGAGTTTCGCCGTTAATAAGCAGGATGATAGCTCTTTAAAGGATGTTAAGCTCAGTTAAGGGATTAAGAATCTTGAGTCCTTGGTTTTGGTTAGATAAACCAAAAAGCTCATATCTTTCTGTATCGTGAGGTTTACTTTTGTCTTTAGACCGGTAACTTTTTTTTTTTTTATTTTAAGTAACAGATGCCTTTGAGAGCCCAATAAAAGCTTAGAACCTAACCCTAGAAATTTGCATGAATTACAACTACAAATATGCATTGATAGGGTTTTTGAACGGTCTGAAGCCCATCTATAGACCTCAAGGAGGCACAGGCTTTGGGGCAGAATTTTCATTTTTCATTTGAATCTGGATCCACTATTTACCACTGTTAACTTGGGCTAAAGTTACCTAAGCACTTTGAATCTCAGCTTTTTTACTAGTTACAGTGAGGTTAATACTAACTTGCAAGGTAGTGGAGGTTAAATGAAAGAAGCTACGTAACACTCTTAGCACATAGTAAGCACTCCATAAGGGATAGCTGACAAGGGATTATAATGTAAAATCTGAAATGAAATTTTAATATCCATAATTATAAGATGGCCACCATGTGTATTCTGTTCAGACTGCTAATAAACTTCTAATAAAGCAATAAGTTGGTTTGATTTTTAACTCAGTCCTACCCTTGACCTTTCACAACTTCCATAGATTCATAGTCTCTCTTCTTCTAGGAACTTAGGTGTATTGTTCTGCCTCAGAGAACAAACTCATCTACTGTAGGCCTAGCCTGGGTTGCTACCTTTGAAAGCAAGGGAAGGTCGGTACAATATCAACCACAGCTCAGCATGGAATTTCCAGAGAGGTTTTATTTCAAAACTTTATAAAGATCGAGAACCACATGGACTTCTGCAAGGGAGATTGAACTGGCCTGAGTTTGAGCGAAAGGATAATGTGTGCCCAGCCTGTAACTAACACCAAAGAGGCCAGGTGGCAGAAGGTCTTGTATGAGCGACAGCCTTTTCCTGATAACTACGTGGATCAGAGCTTCCTGGAAGAGCTCCGGAAGAACGTCTATGCCCGGAAATACCAATACTGGGCTGTGGTATTTGAGTCCAGTGTGGTGATACAGCAGCTGTGCAGTGTCTGTGTTTTTGTGGTTATCTGGTGGTATATGGATGAGGGTCTTCTGGCTCCCCATTGGCTTTTTGGGACCGGCCTGGCTTCTTCACTGATTGGCTATGTTTTGTTTGATCTCATTGATGGAGGTGAAGGACGGAAGAAGAGTGGGCGGACCCGGTGGGCTGACTTGAAGAGTGCCCTAGTCTTCATAACTTTCACGTATGGCTTTTCACCGGTGCTGAAGACTCTGACGGAGTCCGTCAGCACTGACACCATCTATGCCATGTCAGTCTTCATGCTGTTAGGCCACCTCATCTTCTTTGACTATGGTGCCAATGCTGCCATTGTATCCAGCACACTGTCCTTGAACATGGCCATCTTTGCTTCTGTCTGCCTTGCCTCACGCCTGCCCCGGTCCCTACATGCCTTTGTCATGGTGACATTTGCCATCCAGATTTTTGCCCTATGGCCCATGTTACAGAAGAAACTGAAGGCATGTACTCCCCGCAGCTATGTGGGAGTCACAGTGCTTTTTGCATTTTCAGCCTTGGGAGGCCTGCTGTCCATTAGTGCTGTGGCAGCCATACTCTTTGCCCTTCTGCTGGTTTCCATCTCATGTCTCTGCCCTTTCTACCTCATTCGCCTGCAGCTTTTTAAAGAAAACATTCATGGCCCTTGGGATGAGGCTGAAATCAAAGAAGACTTGTCGAGGTTCCTCAGCTGAGTTAGGGACCTCCATTTCGTTACTGAGACAAGCTGATAGACCAGCCTTCCAACTAGTAGGAGATTTGAAGGCAGAGTTCCATTCTGGAAGTGGCATAATGATGTGGGTGGGAGATCAGAGATCAAAAGAAAAAAATTACCCATAGGCTTGGGCAGTGAAGGTGCTTATCCTTTCTGTTACTTTGTCGATGAAAAAGCTTCCTGGGGCCCTCTTGAATTATTGCCTCTCATTATTATTCTCTGTAACAAATGAAGTGATGTGGTTTCTGTTTATTAAAAAAATAACAACACATCCATCAAGTTGTCTTATGATTTTTCTGTGAGCAGAAGGCAGACAGAAGGGACATGAAGAGAGAGTAAGAGTGTGTGTGTGCATATAAAGTCACTTTTACCTTTTTCAGTGAGCTAAATGCAGGCTCTGTTATTTATCTACAGCTCAAATCCTAGAACCCTGGATGCTGTGTCCAGTTTTGTGGCCTGAGATCACAGAATTGGTCACTTAACCTTGACTCACAGTTTCCACTTAGTTCTTAATGAAGCATGGATGCAACTAGCTACAAGGGGCGTATGATGTGTCATAATACACAAGCAAAATGTTGGGGGAATTCAAAGAGGCTGGAGGTCAAATTAGCTGGAGTAATGGGGAAATACTTATTAGAGGAGATGGCACTTGAGCTTAGTCTTAGAGGTCAGATGGGATTCAAGCAAGCGAAAGATGGTTTTGGGGCCAAGGTGGCAGAGACCTTTAGGAGCCAGGTCAGCAATCCGAGCAGGTGAAGCTGGCATGCCTTGTGTGACTAATGGCAGCTAGAACTATGGGGAGAACATGCCCTGTCCCAAGAGGGTAACCACTACTCTGCATGCCTTGACTGACCAGAATTGGCTTATAATTATTATTTAGTCCACATCAGAAAAAGGGCCAGGGCTTAGTGGTTGAATATAGTAAAGAGTTGTATAAAATAGCTTTTGTTTTTTAATGTTTTAATACACTTTCCTTATTTGAATGGATTTCCGATGATCAACTTTAGGGAACTCACAGAGCAACTGCGTCCACGTTGGTGAGCAGAGAGTTGCCCACATTTGAATCACTTTCAAAAATACTTCCTCAGTGGGATGAATGAATGTGCCTGTGCTGTCATGTTCAGCTCTTTCACACAATAGTATTTGGAATTACCCCGAGGCCTGATCCTCTTCAGTCTGATGGTTGTAGAAGTTCACCGTGGAGGTGGCAGGGGATGGGGTGTTACGGGCTGGATGTGAGGGTGCAGGGTGGGGCAGCAGATTCAGTTCAAAGAGAAAAGAGGTGACTGTGGGGAGAAGAATATCCCAACCAGAGTGAACAGTGTGTATTTCCAGGTGCACAGGGCCTGACTCATCCTGGCAGGAGAGGGGAGTGCAGAATGGACGGGCTGCAGTGAGAGGCTGAGGTCTGAGCGTGGTGAATACCTTGAATTACTGGATCCTGGAGTCAATGGCAAATTAAGGAGCTTTTGAAAAGGGATATAGGGCTCCCACCAAACACACTTTTGTGTGTGTGTGTGTGTGTGTGTGTGTATGTGTGTGTGTGTGTTTATAAAATTCTGGTAGCAGGATTCAGGCTAAACTACAGAGGCTGAGCATGGGGAGCTCTTGTGGTAATAGTGAAAAATGAGGGTCTAGACTAAGGGTGGTGACTGTGCCAAGGAGGTGACAGTTCTGATTAGAGAGATTTTCAGAACTTAGTAAATTCATGTTGGACAATGGAAGGGGAAGAGAACTGGTGGGGTTGGGGGAGGCTTCTGCCTTGAGTGGATTCTTCTTTCTAGTAACTATACCATGAGAAAACAGAAGAGAGAACAGGTTTGGAAGTAAAGTAGATAAGAAAATAAGAAGCATGTTAAGTTCGAGGTACCTGAGATGGTACACCCAAGCTAAGGTGTTCCATGTGTAGTATCTGAAGGACATTGGTTCAGAATTCTGGGCATTATCTAGAAGGTTATTGAGAACAGAATCCAGTGCTTTTGTGTTTGGAATTCTTTGTACAGAGTTGGTTGCCTCACAACCAGGCTATAGTGGAATTAGATCACAGAAGGATAACTGGAATAACCAAAATGGTAGGAATCAGAGGGAAAGGAAGCTGGCCTATGAAAACGGATTAGAGAATAGAACACCACAGCCTGGAAGGAAGCCTCGAAAGAGATACAGTCATTTCTATAAAACTATTAAGGGTGAAAGTGGATGTTATTTGCCTACCAAATCATGACTTATAGGAGGAGACACCCTTTGAAATTTGAACAGAGAAATTTAAGACAAATGAAAAAATAATTTTTTTTTTTTTTTAGAAAGTAAAAGCCTAGTGCTTTTTTTTTTAATTAATTAATTAATTTATTTATTTATTTTTGGCTGTGTTGGGTCTTTGTTTCTGTGAGGGCTTTCTCTAGTTGGGGCAAGCGGGGGCCACTCTTCATCGCGGTGCGCGGGCCTCTCACTATCGCGGCCTCTCTTGTTGCGGAGCACAGGCTCTAGACTCGCAGGCTCAGTAGTTGTGGCTCACGGGCCTAGTTGCTCTGCGGCATGTGGGATCTTCCCAGACCAGGGCTCGAACCCGTGCCCCCTGCATTAGCAGGCAGATTCTCAACCACTGCGCCACCAGGGAAGCCCCTGAAAAAATAATTTTATACACTGTCTACATGTAAGTCTAAGAAGTTTCACAAGCCAGGGATATAAATGGGTTCCAAAAATTTTTGGGAAAAAACGCACATAAAAAGGCCATAACTGTCTTGTAAGAAAGTGTTAAGGGACTTTCCTGGTGGTCCAGTGGTTAAGAATCCGCCTTCCAATGCAGGGGATGTGGGTTCGATCTCTGGTCTTGGAACTAAGATCCCACATGCTGAGGGGCAAGTAAGCCTGCGTGCTTTAGAGTCCCCGTGCCACAACTAGAGAGAAGCCCGCATGCCGCAACTAAGACCCAGCACAGCCAAACAAACAAACAAATAAATGTTAAGAAGTCCCAAGCCTTTAGGTGTTGCTACCTGAAGGATGATGAGGCTCACTTACGGCATGCTTCTCTGGGTTGCTGCTGGCATAGGGATGCAGGCCTACTTAACAATTGGGATGACCTAATGTGACAGTTCTTGGGAAAGTTACCTGTCACTTAAGTATAGTAATCCAGTCAGTCTTTTAAATTTAAACCACACCGAAAGGGCGCAAGTAGGATATTAATGATCTAAATTTCCAGAGAGTATGATGGTGTGTGTATGTGGGCAGGTGGGGGAGGGCAGGGAAGGGGAGAGGGTTAGGGTAGCTTTGGAATTAAAATCCCAACTTGTCAAATACTTGCCTGTATAAGAAGATGTACCCCTTCCTCCCAGCTCTGTTTCTTGTCACCCTAAGTTATAAGGAAGGCTGGAGGGTGGTGGTGGCAATTGAGAGCAAGGAGGGAGGAATGGGAAGGCAGTTTTGCCCATCTTTCCAAAATGGTACCAGGGATTGCAGCTGAGATGGAAGGATGCAGGACAGGCAGAGCCACAAGGCAGCACATGTGCTTGATTTTTTGGCGTGATGCATGACTGGCACGTGGCTAGAATGCCGTGCAGGGATCTGAGTGTCACCACACCACGGTGGTTCTGTGTGGCAATCAAATCGATGTCAGTGTTATGCCTGTATGCTGTGTCAGTACTATAAACTTTTGAGTGTGCTTTTGGCCAGCTGGCTTAAATTATGGATGTAAGAATCACATACAGCATGTTCAAGGAAGCATATGGAGCCATCATTTACATCTTTAAGCCGAAGGCTCAAGGTCAAGAAAAACAAAAACAAGCCAGCAGAGGGCATCAGTCACACAATTTTACAGTATTTCAAACCCTTCGAATGTGGGAAAACAGGACTGGACACAGTGCCATCTTGTGGAAGTTATTGATGTTCCCTTTTACAATGAAATTCAATGTGTCTTGAATTGCACCTAGGGCTAAAGGCTAACTGGTAGGCAGTCGCTTTTAATGCTTTATCAAGCCCATCATCATCCCCTTTATCCCTTATTCTTTTCCCCCAACATCTATTTATTAAAAAATGTATTGTCCACCTAGGACCACCGCTACTCACTTCTACCATTCGCATTTTATGATGTTTAGCCTCAGAAATTTATTCATTCAACAAATACTGAACATTAACTACATGACAAGATACTGTTTGTCCTGCGTGCTTGAGATACACCTACGAGTAAAAGGGACAAATTTCCTTGACCTAGTGGAGCTTACATTCTAGCAGGAGGAGAGAGACAATAAACATAAGCAGAAGGTAACAAATGCTATTGAAAAAAGAAGAAAAAAGCAGCAATGGTATTCAGTAAGGGGGTCAGGGTAGGTCTTATGGAAAAGGTAACATTTAACCAAAGATTGGAAGGAGGTGAGGGAGTTATCCAGATTCTCAGGGGAAGGGAGTTCCAGGCAGAGGGAAGAGGTGCTGCAAAGGCCCTGGCAGAAGACTGCATGGCATGTTTGGGGAATAGCCAGGAGTGGCCAAGATGGGGTGATAAAGGAGAGCAGAAGAGGAGGACAGAGAAGGAAAGTGGGAGGCTGGGTCACCTAGACATTGTAGGCTATTAAAAGGACTCTGGCTTTTACTCTGAGATGGGAAACACTGGAGGGTCTTGGAGAAAAAGAGGGACATGATCTTACATAAATTTTAACAGGCTCATTCTGGTTGCTGTGGGGAAGAGTAGAGCAGAAATAAGCATTAGGAGGCTCTGATATTAATCCACGCGGGGGATGACAGTGCCTCAGAGCAGAGTGATAGCAGAGGAAGTGGTGAAAAATAGTCACATTCTAGATATAACTTAAAAGTAGCGTCAAGGTCTTCCTGACATATTAGATGTAGGGTATGGATGCAAGAGAAGAATCATAAGTGACTCTTACGGTTTTTGGCCTGAACAAATTGAAAGATGGAGATGCCATCAACTGAGATGGGGGCCAAGGGGATATGGATAAAGATTTTGGGGAGGAGGATCAGGAGTTCAGTTTGGGGCATGTAGGGTGTGAAATGTAGACATCCAAGCTGAAATGTTGAGTAGGGAGTTGGAGATATGAGTTTGGGTTGTAGGAGCAATGTATTGGATTGAGATATAAATTTAAGACTTGTTGGTATATAAATGGCATTTAATGCTATGTGACTGGATGACATCACCAAGGAAGTTTATATATACAGAGGACTAAGAAATCCAAAGTAAAAGGTTGGAGAGAAGAATAAGCAAAAAGATTTGGAAAGCACAACCACTGAGGCAGGAGGAAATTCAAGAGTTTCGAGTCCTGGAAACCAAGTGCAGATGACTCAAGGAAGAAGGGGTGATCAACTGTAATCAGATCAAAATCTGAAAAATCAAGAAAGCAAGGACTGAGCATTGACCATCGGATTTAGCAAGGAGGAGGTGATTGGTGTCCCTTAAAAGAACATTTTTTTTGTGGAGTTGTGGGAATAAAAACCTATATGAAGTGGATTTAAGAGAGAATAAGAGAAGAGAAATTGGAGCAGCAAGTACAGGCAACTCTGGAAGTTTTACGTCAAAGGGGAAACAGGAAATAGGACAAAAACTGAAAGGGGAGGTGAGGGCAAGAAACTTTTTTTTTTTTAAGATACGAGAAATGACAGCATGTTTGTATACTGATGGAAATGAAACAGTAGAAAGTAATAGTTGATGTGAGAAAGGGAAGAATTAATTGCTGGGGCAATATTCTTGAGCAGGTGAGAGGTGATGGGATCTATTGCACAAGTGGAGGGGCTGGCTTTAGGATGGGAAGGGATAGTTGATCTATGGTAGTATAGTGGGAAGGCAGAGAATATAGATACAGATGCTGGTAAGTGGGTAGATGGTTAGTGGATAAATGAGGTGATGGGAATCTTTGGAAATTCTTTTCTGATTGCTTCAATTTTCTCAGGGAAGTAGGAGGCAAAGAATCAGCTGAGATGTGAGAGTAAGGGGGAAGTGATGAAGTGAGGAGGTATGAAACAGTTCAGGACATTGGGAGAGTGAATGAACTAGCGATGCCTAGTATAATTGCCCAGCAGTAGTAAGGGCTCTCTTGAGAATGGTAGTCATGAATTTAAAGTGAAGCTTGGTTGTGTGTGGGTGTGTGTGTATTTTCCTAACCACGTACAGCTACATGAGTGCAAACGAGTAGACGGAGAGTTGAATTTACCCAGGGTGGTGATTAATCAGATTGAGAGAAGGGCAAGGGAGAATGGTAGCTATGCATGGGCCTGATTATAATGGTTGACCGTGGAATTTAAGTTGGGTAAGAAGGAGAGTGAACCTCAAGAAGGGTGAAGGACAGGGAGGTGAGGGACAGGGCAAAAGTCAATGGATTGGAGGTTCAAGGGGTTTGCAAGACAGGAAGTAAAGGTCAGAGAATAGATAAAGACAAGGTTATGACTTTGGGAGTGAGCAGCTGAAGTAGGGTGGAGGGCAATGTCATTGGAGGAGCGAAGTCCAAGGAAATGAGAAGTGAGATGGGGGGCGGTGTTGGAAGGAATACCTACACTTAGGTAGAAATCCCCAAGAATTAGGACAAGACTGGTACTGGAAAGAATGACAGGGAAACAGGAGCTAAAATCATCAAGAAATAAGAGAGAATGAAATGGAGATTGGTAGATAAGTGCAACCATGAGGGGTATGTGCTATAATCTGGTGCATGAGGTTCAAAGCTGAAGGTTTTAGGGAGGAGGAAGGAAGAATGGTCTGAAAGCAAAAATGAAAAACAAGGATACCTACCCCACGTGAGGCTCAGCAGTACAAGGGCTGTGGGAGACAAGCACCCCCTTTGGAGAAGGCTGCCCGGAAAGCAGTACGCTTAGGGCTGTCCTGTTAGAGAAAGAAGGTGACGGACACATCCAGAGGACAGGTTGAAGATTTAGGGGAAGTTTACTGATCATGGGCAGTGAATTATAGAGGGTACAGGGTAAAGGTTTCAGAAGTTGGAGAGGGGGGAGAAGAGCGTGGAATAGATATGTACTGCAATCTCCGTACAGGACAGCGGCCCAGCAGTCTAGTGCTTTTTGGCGGACTGACCTAGGCTGGGATAAAGAGCTGTGTAAGTCCCGGCGGGTTCAAGGCAGATGATGAGAATATGAGAGTTGGTGGGTAGGGCTGCGGAGATTTCTGGGGGCCTCCTTTTTACCTCAGAGGAGGTGTGGTCTTAGTGTGCAGGCATCCTCATGTCATCATGAACATGTTTTTAATTGTTCCCTAATGGAATTCATGTGTTGATTCTCTGGGTAATGGACATATTGACAAGAGCCTTGTGGGGCTAATGACTAATTTCCCGAGAACCATGCAAACTTCCAACAGTGGGGCAGTGCCATTTGTAGTGTTCTAGAAAGTTGGATTCTGGGGAAAGTGATCAGAGCTGAAGTGAGAGCCAGGGTTTGACCGAGGTCCTGGGAACCATCAGGCCTGAGGAGGGACGCTCCTCTGACCACTGAGAGGGCGCTGGCGAGCTCAGCTGCAGGCGAGAGGCAGAGTAGAAACAGCTGAAGTTCTGTAGGAGTGAGCTAGCTGAGACCATGCCACTGCTTTTGGTGTCTTTCTTCTTTTACAACTCACAGGTGCAATTAACGTTGGCTTGTTTACCTTGGGAACAGTGGCAATCACCAGCCAAATCAAAACACGATTTTCTTCCCAGATCTATTACCGTGATTAACAGGAGGACTCCCCAGAGATAAGGTAGTCTGTTTCCCAACAGCCCAACATTTGCTCGGCACCTGGGGCCTGGCAACTCCACGGTACTGGTGCCTCCTCGCGCCCGTCAGGTGCCGCAGGGCTAGGAGTGCCAGAGGAAGGGGCTTAGAAAGGCAAATGGCCTTTTCTGTCACCATCCAGTGCCAATTGGCACCTGGGTTTCAAATGACACCCAGGATCAGCCTGAGTGAGGTCTTGTGCCCTAAACAGACTAGCTCTCCACTCTCTTGACCATACTTTTGCTGGGGTGTTGGAGCACATTGATTTTACCAGTGCTGAGGTCAGGGATACTGTCCCCTCGGGCCCCTGAGAGAGCTGGCTTGAGGAGTTGCTTCTACTTTCTCAAGCTCCGCTGGCACACAGCTCACGCTCCAGGACGGCCCCGTGGCCTTGTGCAGGGCCCAAGGAACATGTGGACTCTGGTCGGTGAGAACACCGTGGGCCTCCCACTCTTTCTAAATTGCAGAATAAACAGATCTTTAGGCCCCAGGCAGCTATTGTGTATAAGGCTGAGAGTATTTTTGTCTTTAAAAGAGAAAAAAGCAGCAGGCAGAGGTATCTCCTTGGCTCTAATTGAAATACAGCCACAGAGAGGAGGACTGGGGGAAGAAAATAATAATAATAATAATTATTATAATAATAAAATAATAATAATAAAAAAAGAATCTGAAAGGCTAGTTTTTCCACTGTGTTATATGGAGCTTCAAAAATATCCTCTGTAAGGAAAAAAAAAAAAAAAAAAGGCCCTGAAGAACCTAGTGGCAAGATGGGAATAAAGACACAGACCTACTAAAGAATGGACTTGAGGATATGGGGAGGGGGAGGGGTGAGATGTGACAGGATGAGAGAGTATCATGGACATATATACACTACCAAATGTAAAATAGATAGCTAGTGGGAAGCAGCCGCATAGCACAGGGAGATCAACACAGTGCTTTGTGACCGCCTGGGAGGGTGGGATGGGGAGGGTGGGAGGGAGGGAGATGCGGGAGGGAGGAGATATGGGAACGTGTGTATATCTGTAGCTGATCCACTTTGTTATAAAGCAGAAACTAACACACCATTGTGAAGCAATTATACTTCAATAAAGATGTTTAAAAAAAAAATATCCTCTGTTAGTCTGTTAGCAGCTGTTTTGAGAGGGCGGACCCACTTCAGTGACTTCTCTGTTACTGTCTTGAGGATCCTTAAGTCTCTTTGGCTCCTGGGGGCCAGAGGCTAAGGCTTTCTTTATTCTGTGCCTGCTCGTGGCTCGTGTTCAAGGGGATCACTGAAGATGTGAACTGCAGTGAGAATCAAAACCTGATATAAAGTACTGTAAAATGTGATTAGATTAAGAACACTTCGAGAGTAGCAGTTTATAGTCTTGACTCATCCAACAACCTGCCATCCGATCTTAAATGTTGACAGTATTGCAATTCGATAGAAACTTGTAGTATTAAAAAAACAAACAAAAATAGGTATATATTATGGTAGTGGAGGCAGCTGGTATTTCTCTTTAAATGGGGGACATACAGTGATGTGGTAGCATAAGCTCCATTTGATTTATTCAGATATAGACTCTGTAGTATCATAAAGGGCTATAGAAGTTTTTTTTCTTTTTCAGCAATCTTTTCTTTCTGTGGATGAGGTTCATGTCTTTAAGATGGACTCACAGCTGTGAAGACTGTGAATCTCATGGAACTGGACTAAAGATTCCAACATCCATTTTCTGAGTTTTTTTTAAAAGAATCATACTTAGTGCTGAGTTATAAAACAGATGTTGGCAAGTACAGTCTTTTTCAAACTCTGGGATAAAGAGTACTGAAGGGTACAGGGTCTGAACCCATCGAAGGTATCCATGTTTGTACATGAACAGCTGAGGTTATTTCCTTATCTCCTCTTGGATTTCAACTTCTAGGATGTTTGTTGAAACACCCTTCAGTGTATATGTGGCTCCCAAGGCTTACAGACATTTATTTAACAGTGGAACTCCCCAAGGAAAGCATGGGACATTTTATTTTTTCCTACCTTTAGTTCTCTTTTCTCCATCTCCTAGGTGTCCTGGGTGTTTCTAGCTGGAGACTGGGGGATTCTCATTCCCCTCACTGCATCCAGTGGGAGACTGCTACAGGGTATCTTCTAAATCGAAAGCCTGTTTGTTGGAAGCCAAAGCAAAGTTAACAGACTACTTCATTTTCAATAGCACTATGTCTTTCTCAACCAACACTTATGTGATTCAGTCTTATACTATTCCATTAGAAATGAAAAGTTTGGTTTCTGATTGGCTGAAATAAGTTCTATTGTTCCCTTCTTTGTCAGAGGTCAAAATCACCACATTCTGGAATGTTAGCAGGCTTTGGGTCAAGCAGATAATCTGGTTCTAGGACTCAAATAACTGCGTCAGCATGGAAGTCGGTACCAGTTCTCCCTGGAAAAAAGGACCCGAATTTTCTTCTGTTATAGCTTATATTGGAATTGCTTATTTAGCTATTTTGTCAGCTACTTTTATCCTGTTTCTTATCTGGTGTTCCCAGTAACTAGGACATTCTTATGAATTCAAGAAATGATGCATAAATAAAGGGATGAGAATACTTAAGAAATATTATGTTTACTAAAGATATAATGGTTTGTTTCTCCCGAAGATCCTGAGTCAGTACAGTTCAACTATACTTCTTCAGCTCTCTATCCAATATTGAGGGTGGAGGTGGGAGAGCTGAGGAAGGGGATGTTATGAAACACAGATACACTATGAGCAGTAAATATGAACAAACCTCAGCATAGTTTAATTTTACTCCAGGCTGCTTCCTCCCCCCTCCCATTCGAAGAGGAGGCCCCCTTTCTTCTCGCCTATCGAATGTGAGGAAGGGGCCATACCTAGTTGTTGAGGAGACCGAGTAAGATTGCCAGAGAATCATTTCATTCTGCTCTGACTCAAGCCTTACTTTCTCATGGTCATCAGGTCAGTCTAAGTTTTAAACATCTAAATGGTGTAACACTGCACATAAAAATAAGTTCAAGTTTAAGACAAAGTGGAAAAGTACCAAACACTAAAAAAAGATGAATTGGCGAAAACCTTCCTGTTGACAACCTCTGTGTTTGCGGAGGTGGTGTGATGTAATCCAGGAAAACTGGGTCTGTTGGGATGAGCAATGCTATCAGATGAGAATGCTACCCGATAAGAATACTGATGAAAAGGAATTAAATGCCTGGACTGAAGGTGAAGGGAAGGGCAACAAACTGCGTGCTGTGTGATATTTTGCGTCAATTCAGCTGCCTCCAGGTGAACTTGAGCTTCTGTTGATCCCCAGCTTTGGCGCCTTTGAATTTCCTTAGTCACGAGCGCTTCTAACTCGTAGTCACTGAACTTGAGATGCAAGTACACACCAACGTAATGTGCCATATGAAAATTTTCACCTGAGAAATAAACTGCTTCTGCATTTTGGGGAGGAGAAAATAGTCCTTAAAAAAGATTTTTACAGCCCAGAGAAAGGGCATTGGTAGTGAGGGTCCCCCATTTTTTTTTTTATAAGCAGATATTCATTTTTAATTATTATTTATTTATTTAGTTAGTTTTGGCTGTGTTGGGTCTTCGTTTCTGTGCGAGGGCTTTCTCTAGTTGCGGCGAGCAGGGGCCACTCTTCATCGCGGTGCGTTTAAAATTTAATTTAGACCAAGTAAATCTTCAAAAAGAAAACTCTGAATTAAATCTCAAACCTTTAGGGAGCCTTCAGATCTCGTATTTGGCAGGATGGACTACATTACCTTAATAATAAACATTTTATTTGGATAAATCTTTGGGATTTGTTTTTAACAATAGCTTAGAATTTCAGTGTTGGAATTACCATTTGAGGATTAAAGTATAAAACAAGTTATCTTTTCCCCAAAACTCATATAGATTCTATTCTTCCAGTACTTTACTGACATCATTAAGAATCTTCTCAAGGTGGCAACATTTCCTTGTCTTGTACTTTTATTCAAATGATATGTTTTTTCCCCTGAATTTGCCAAATAGAATGTATGAGATTGATGTGTTTCAGACCGACAATTTCTCCCATAATCATACATATTTTATCTCCTAGAAAAATAATGAAAATAGAAAAAAGGTCTTGGTGCAATAATAATTATTAATGGGATTCCTGGGGGCAGATTGAAATTATTCAGTCCTCTGTGTCTTTTCTAGACACCCAGGATTTTTACTTGTTTCACTCTTCTATTGGACAGACATTTCAATTGAAGATAGATTATTTTTCTCCACCAAATAGCATCCCAAATCACAATGCTTTAAGAACTTAAAATCAATCATTTTCAATTTAAGCACCTTAAAAGGTCAAATTATGTATTTTTCACCTTATGTGGTTTTAGTTGAAACAAACTCCTATTTTAACTCGGATCTTCTTTAGAAAAAGAAACAACACATTTCATTTTTTATATAGAATAAACTTTGTTTTTATTATAGACATGGATCAAAAATAAAAGTTTTTATGTACATATGACATATAGTGCAAATGAAAGGCTTTTAAATACCAAGTATAGACATATTGTCGGAAACAAAAGGAGATGAATGATGGGGGTTAGGATGGTCGTCCGGGAACTGCAGGAGGGGGTCGCCTAGTGAAAACAAAACAAAAAACAAAACAAAACAAAACAAAAGAAAAAGAAAAACACAGATGCAGAGGAAGAAAACAATGTTTAAATTAGAAAATAAATCCAAATAAGAGCATGCATAAATATCCCACAAAAATCAAACTCAAATCAGACAGAAAACATGCAGACATGCAGGGGAAATGAGAGAATATCACATGGCATAGTGAGCAGCTCCTAGGATGTTTCCTTGCTTCCAGCCATGTGCTTGGTATGAGCCATTTGAGCCCACGCCAAAACCTTGTTATTTTGTACCATGGAATGATAAATCCATGCAATCATATTCAGGAGAACTGGGAACAGTACAAGAGCTGCATACCTTTATAACTTGAGTATTTGTTTCCCAACCCCGATTTTGTGACATTCGGTTATTTCCAAAGATTTCAGTAAATGTTGTGAAATCTCCATAGGGGGAGAGGGAGTTGATATAGAAATATGACAGGTGAGATTTCTTTAAGATGAGGGAAAGTAGAAGGCGGCAAGGGATCAAATGAGCAGTGTAATCACAATGCAGAAAATATCTGGGGTCGATCTTGGAGAAAAGGATTTGTAAATAAGAATTTCCTTCAGGTGAAATCCTGATGTGATAGGCTTTCCAGGCCCAGGCAAACTATGAGGCTATGTCTGTTCCATGGTGACCCCAAAGACTTTGGGTAAGGTTTCCCTCTGTCTTAGAGTTAGGTGCAACTGAAGTTCTTATTTATTCTGAACCAGGTCCAGGGTAAATGAAATTTGGTTTGCTGGCTCTTTCTCCGTATCCCTAGCCTAGCCTGCATCTTGTCAGGCCCACTGGTGGTGAAAGAAGGATCCAGAGTTTTGCTTCGTTTTGACATCAGCCTCTCTGGATGATGGGCTGCTAGGGAAGATACAGTAAACGCTACATGGCAATGGACAGCTCTGTAAGTAGGAAAACAGCAGGCCCAATGAAGCTTTCCCACGGGTTTCCAGCAGAAGTCTACATTTAATTTCCTCTTTCTAACCCAACTGGTAATGAGCTCAACATCACAGCAAGCCATAGAACGGCAGGTTAGTTCAGTACCCTACTCCCTGTGGGACTTCTTTTTGGCTACTCAGCCAGGTGTTCAACAACATACTCACTTCCATCTTACTTCTGTAACACTTCAGTGAGTGGAGCAATGAAGTCTACAAAAAAACAAAAGCAAAAACAAAAGCAAGCTTCTGTTTCATCTTCTATGAGATGTTAATGGAGCCATACTGACTGGGCTATTTCTGAGCAGCAGTAAAAAACGACCTTACCTTCCCCAAAGTCCAAGACCAATTTTTCTTTGGTTCAATTTAAGCTGGCTGAACTTAAGGAGGCCTCCTATCCATTTAAATGATGAAGAACCTGTTATTGGTCTGCAACCTTTCAACTGCGGGGGGGTGTGCAAGCCTTTAGCTTTAGAGATCCAGGTAATGGTTATCCCTGGTGATTTCATGAAGAAAGTGTAATTAAATTCCTGTCAGGCTCAATGAGATTTATCACCTGCCCAGCAAACAGAAACTATTTTTGAGTTCTGAAGGGGCTTTAGAACACTTTAATTACCTCAGCAGGGTGGGGAGGTGAGCCATTAAACTGAACAGCAAGTCCACAGTGCTAAAGGGACATTTTGTCAGCATATGCCAAAGCACTTTTCTGTTTGAGCTAGTTTGGCGTTCTAGTCTAGAAACAGGATCAGAAACTTTATGTCTTAGAGTATATTTCATGGACAGCTAGAGTGACATCTATCCCCTTAGCTCTTTTCTTTCCCTCTTCACTCATCCTGTATCTAACTTTCCTCTCGTTGCCAAAAAAGCATTGCTGGTGATGACACCGTACACTGGCTCAGAGTGACTTCTATTATGGATCTTGGCAGTTTGGGTTTTTACTATTTCTTTTCCAGAATTTTCCATATTACTTAACACAGTGCTGAAGTGCTTGAAGGTCACGTGCTGAAAATACTGGGGCTTTTTATATGAAGGGCTACGAAGTTACCTTATACCATTGCCACTTCTAACACAAAACTTGAAGTATTGAGTTTGGAACACTGAGTTGGGATACTGAGTTGCTAACACATATTAAAGCTCATCCTACTAGCATTCACCATACAAGCAAATTCTACCTACTCAAGATTATAATTTCAGGTTATACCTCCTTAAGCTTTCTGAAAAATAACTTCGGAGAATCGTTTGGCTGAAACAGGAAGGTAAGGTGGTAGGAAAAGCTGTGTGTGGAACATGGGCATAATTCATATATAAAAGTCTCCAGTATTAAGAAGAATGATGAATTACCTACATTCTCTTGGATCTACCTCAGTGCTGCAAGCTGTTCCTAGGGTGCCATTCCTCTGGCAAGAGCCCTGGGAAGGCCTTCCTTAAAACTTTTTTCTTTTCTGTTACAATCTCACAAAACATTCCCTGCTTGTTTTCTTTGCCCATCACTTAGATAACTTAATATCCCGGAGCAGTTGGTGAGCCTGAAGGCTTGGGAAAGTGAGACAAGAAAGGCAGTAAGAATAAGCGTTCTTCTCAATGCTTTTCTGCTTATCTTCACTTTTAAGTCAACCTAGATCCCTCCCTTTACAAGAATACTATGGGGGTAATGTAATTAATTTAAAGGAGCCTTTTTTTTGGCAAGTGAGAGAGAAAAGGTAATATTGAAAATGATCTGAGTCCTCCACAAGGCCCCCCTAGGACTCATTGCATGTCTGTCTCTATCTGCTTTCACGCCCCCTGTTCCTATGTGACCTACCTCCTTGGATCTCCCCAAGCATCAGAGCTCCAGGAGGGTGGTCCTAAGCTGGGAGCTCCAGTTGCCATGACATTTGATTTTATCACCCAACTTCGTGTTAGTGACAGTCTGTACTGGGACAATCTCACTCAATGCCTTTCCCCTCTGGCCTAAAGCCACTAAAGCAGTGTTTCCTAAGGCATGTACCTCAGAACGCTAGTCCTGTGAGATGCTCTATGAACAAAGCATTGATGGTCAAATAAATCTGAGAAACATGGAGACACTAGCCCTGCCATCTGATATTAAAGCTTCTATAGAGTCTTCCAGTAAAGAAACATCTAATTTTTAGTCATCATTTCCCAAGCATAGTCAATCAAGAAATCCTTGGTGTATGTGTGTGTAAAACTTATTAAAATCTCATGGAATGGACTCCGGGAAACTTCAAATTAAGGTTGTAGTTTTAGCCAACATCTCTTGCATGTTACTCTAAGTATGAGTCTGCCTCAGTGTGAAAGAACACCAAGAAATGGTCTTAAAAGTGGCAATGCCAGGTGTGTGATGAAATTAGTACTTCTCAGTATGAAATTTAAAGGTTCCAGCTGAAAAACAAGAATCTTGAAAACTAATTGAGCAGATACTTACATTGATGTCAGAACTATTTTTAAAATACAAATGGAAATTTGCCAGATAGTTACAATAAGGTCCTTTGGTTTTGGTCATTTCTACCAGGAACTATTCTGAATACAGAATCGTGCAGTAAGACACACACTCACAGCACAGTGCACAGCATGATTCGCATCCTGACTCTTTCTTCCATTAAAAAGCTTCCTTTGAAGGCATAGATGGCTCCACTCATGGAAGATGTATAGACATGAGAAAGAAATCACAACAGAAAGTGTGAATTAACCCAACAGTCTTTCCAATTCATCTTTTCACAAACAGCACACCATGAACATAAAGGGAAAGTAAACCAACATTTCTCCCCTCCCACTCCCTTCTTGTCTCCTGCTTTTAGACGGCACAATCTGAGTCTATGTATGTTGATAAGGGACCTATCATCAAAACTCTTGTAACAAGGAATCTTTCTCTATTCTCTGGAAACTCAGGATAAGGACGTGTGTAAGACTGAACACTCTTCTGTTCTCTTAATATTGGGGAAACTGAAAGGGGTAACTTCTCCCCTCAATGCCCAATGAATAAACAATGGAGGCCAGCTGTTGAGTCAGGAACTTAATTACTTTCTGTCAGAAATGCCTTCTGTAGACCTACCATTTGGGCAGAGTATTCTTCATCCTTCTGTTTCCTAGCTTTTCGGGATCACTTCCTTTTCAATAGCAAAATGTCACGTTGCTTCTTGGCAAGTGTCACTTTGTACCCTCCAGCTGCCTAAGGTTTGTGTTCTTCTTTAACTTAGTACAACAATGACTTCAAATCAGGAATAAAATGTTTCCCACTCTCCTGCCTTTGATTTGTCCAATTTGCTCCCTTTAAAAATCTCATCCTTCCCCAAATTAATGACAGTAATGCCAAATGCTATCATTCTCCACATTGGTAATTCTGGACCAACATGATCGAAAGAGTTATAAATATTTACAAGTCTCAGATCTTACTGATAAGCATAGACATGACTCAAATATATACAAGAATGAGGAAGGGGGGAGTCCTTCAAATGTTATCATTTATTTCAGGTTCAGAAATACAGCTTCACATTTTCACAATAGGTACACATGACCTTCAAGAATGATACAGGCTTTAGGAACTTGCTTCAAAAATTCCATTCATAGAGTCCATCCATATATCAGCATTAAGAAAGCCTGAAAGTGCCAAGAAGACAGTGGAAAGTACTCTGGCTCCAATTAATTAAAGAATCAACAGAGAAGGCAAGACTTTGCTTCTGTACACTGCTTCTTAATATAAAAAAGCAAAAGAGGAGTTTGATTCAGAAAAGGGAGAGAAAAGAAACATACAGGCAAGCAAAACAAAGGCTGTACATGTGAAATTAAACACAAATCAAGTAATGGTGGAATTTCTGATTGGAAGGAATCATTTTTAGCAAATTGGCAACATACAATGCAAGAGATTAGACAGAGTAATTTTATCGTAATTTAAAAAACATTACATTAAGGAATTTGAGGGTAAAAATTAAAAAGGAATGAAGCCTTGAGCTGAGCCATGTGTGAAATCCCAGACCAGAGAGGTGAAAAGTCTCACCAATAATACCAGTATGAACAGGTCTTAAGACAAACAGGAGACTCTTCCTTGAGTTTCCTCCCTCTTGCTCTCATACATACATACATTCTTACACATATATACAAATAGCAATGCATATACTACATATGCTTCAAAATACTTTTAAAATTTCACCATACAGAGCACCACGTAATGTTAAACATACCAACTAGACAGGGTGACTGAAGGTTCTAGAAGACACATTTGAGCTTTTAAGAAAGGAATGAGGGATCTAGTGAATGAATAACTGTTTCTTAGAAACCATCTAGCTTCATTCACATTAAACTCTGAGCTCACAGCTTGCAGTCCTCTTAGTGAAATGATATAAAACTCATGGCTTGAGTCTCAAATATTATCTTCTTTCATCGAGTTCCATAGTTTAGAGACCTACTATTTAAGCTTTATTCTTAAGGAGATTCCTGTCCATTTCAAATAATTACATTGTTTGACAAATGAAAAATGTTTACCTGAAAAAGTGGATGGATGACCTGCCGCTGAGGTGTTACATAACTTCTTCCCTGCATTTTAAGCAAACTTACTCAGAAAATCCACTACTTGTATTATACTGCTGTATCCCTCTATTTTAATTTTTTGACAGTTACCATAGAGAAAAAAAAATGACTATGTAGACAAACTTAGCTTTTTAAGATTCACCTCAGCAATCTAAGAATAATTTATAATTCTAATCAGAGATCTTAAAGGTAGGTTTCCAGATCTTACACTTACTATGAGCTAGCTATATTGGCAAAGATAATTTCTTCTTCGATAGCAATGCTGTGAATTTAGATGCAAATGCCTGTAGATGTTATTCTACCATGTTGTCATGGGAGTTCTGAGCCTTGTGCCTCTCAGAATGAATGTAATCTGGAGAAAATTTTGTACACCTCATGTATGTTATGAGAAATGAACCACTTTTATCACATATTATGGCAAATACTCTAAAGCTAACTCTTGTATTAGCACAGTTTAAAAAATATATTCATACCCACACATACACACATGTATAAATATTTACACCCAAACATATACATATATATGCAATACACACACAATCACACTCATGCTCATGGCATTTTAACAAGTGATTTTTAAAGCTACTTACCCAAAGGGGCACAAAATACATGTACTTACACAAATTTACTATGTATATACTGTATACATAGGGACACATGCTTAGAAAATATGTGTGTACACAGAAAACATCAACGTTTATCACATACTGGTATTAGGTCCCATTTCATATTTGAGAATTATGGCTACAGTCTATTCTAAAAAGTCATAAAATGAATCTATATGACTACTCTTTAATTCTAAGGTCAGAAGGCTTATAGTTATATCACAGGAACTTGGTTTTATTATAATGTTTTGGAATAGAGTGAGTTTGTATCTGAACAAGTAGGCAATTTGCTAACTAAACAGACCCTACTGCTCTTCTATGTTACAAAACACAGCTAAAAGCAATATTCAGAGGAGTAATCTTGGTAGATGATTTCTGGAAATGCAATATATCTGCTCTAATTCAATACTATTTCAATCATCTGTCCACAATTGAGTAAATGGCTATTCCAGTTTAGTCAATAAGCATGCAAGATTTAGCATGTGACAATAAAATAGATTTACCCATCAAATAAACATATACAGTTTACTTTTCCAAATCCTAAAAACACTATGTTTTATTATACTAGACATGATGGAGCTACATCTGTTGTGTAGACAACATCAGAGCAATCAGGATGAAGTTACACAAAAGATCTCAAGTGTGTGGGAAATACTTAGAAAGCTCATTAGCGACATTCCCATCTTAAGGCCTGATATGAACCCTGTACTTCACACTCCGCACATCCTAGAGCTTCTGACTTCATTTACATTGACATCTCCTTTTAGCAGGATACAAACCCTTTGGGAAATGGGATTAATACTACTCATATGACACAGTACTGCAGTAAACTGAAAATATTCTCCAACATGACTGCTGAAATTCCAGGGGAGGCTGGGTTCTATTAGAAATAACTTAGAAGTAAAATAAAACAAAAATGTGCACACAAGAAGAGATAACTGGGACAGTGAAACTGTGGGGTGATAATCTGAGAGCAAAAGCCAAAGGTGACAAACGCCGTTGTTTATGATGCATAAAATCGGTGCAAAGAAACTTGGGAAAAAAATCCCCAGTTTTCTTTGACATGGTTTGTGCTGATCTAAGAACACATCAGTGGTTATCCACAACATTTTCCTTTAACCAAAGGAAATTTTTGAAATACAGCAAAACGCAAAACCACATACAGCACAAAGCCAAACCCTGAAGTATATAATCTGTTAGATGCCTATTTTAGAGAATTCAAAAGAAGGAGCAAAGGGGATCCTAAAAAAGAGGGAATTTTGTGAAGAGGTATCACTTTAGACTATTAATTTTACTATGGATGTTTACTTATTTCCACTTAGCTGCAACACTATTTTAAAAATACAGTATGTATCTTGCACATCTGTTCCATTCACAAAGAGTTAATTTTTTTCCATGAGAAAAAAAAAGATATGAGAAGATTTAGGGTGGTGATTTAGGGTGGCGTTCTTTATACAATCACTTGCAATTTAAAAGTTGAAATGCCCTTTTTGTAAATCTTGTATTCTCTGATTTTTGCCTAAGTGGACTAGTTTTAACCCTTTAGAATAAGTTCAAAACAATGCCATTCAACTTGGCAAGTTCTCTTTTTAATAATGGTTAAAAGTTTTACTTCATACTTTATGGGCGTCTGCTTTGGGTATAAACTACACAGGAAATTAAAGTTAACATACAAATCATGTTTGCTGCTTTCAAAGGGAGGCATTTCAGTTGGTTAAACCTGATTTACTTCTGTAGAATATGAAATGGTGTCGTGGGACACAACTATGCAGTGAATACTTGGTCTGCTGTCTGGGAACAGTTAGCAGACAAAATTCCGGTTGGCTTCTGGCTGTTTCCTACATGCTAATGATCTAGTTCTAGGTAGTCCAAAAGTCAGCCTCAAGACTGAACTATTAACCCCCAGGCTAAGCTGCTCTTATAAATTTTAGAAATGTTAGAATTTTCCAATTTGCTTTAAATCTCGATGTCTTAATACTATTTTCTGGAATGACCTGGAAAGAGAGAGACTCTGAAGTTGTCCGACTGTAGGAGTGTGAGCTCTGCTCTCAAACTAGGGCATCTTTTCTTTCCATTCCAGGTCCCATTCTTTAAATATGGCTATCCCATAGTAAGGCTCAGGATTTATTAAGAAAGCCTAGAACAGATTAAAAAGTTACATTAAACTGTTTTAAAGGTAGGCTAAATTTTTACATTAGGAAATTACATATTAGCATGGAAAGGGAGACATTTTTGCACTAACTAACTAACTAAATCAACTGGAATTAGTGTCAAAGTATAATTAGCCATGCTTAAAATTAGATCAATATAAAAAATTAAATATTTTCCATGTCAGCCTTCACTGTAACTTGTGAGGAGGTAAGTATATACGTGAATAAAGAAATTACATTTGTGCAGACACTTCTAGAGATGTGATATTTTGCTTCTTCCTTGAACTCTGAAACTAGCCCAATTTACTGACTGACTACCAAAAAACAAGCTTTAATTCACTGTTGAATATGCTTCTACCTTGAAGCAAAACACATTGCCATGAGAAGCCCTCTAGAGCAAGCAATGCATTAACTTTTCCTTGGCAAACAACCTCATGCTTCTGGAAAAGTTTTATTTTTAAGGAATCCTAATTTTTAAAAAATCACTTCTTAGCAGTTTTATGAAATAAAGAGGAAGGAGAGAGGATCTAAATAGGTAATCACGGAGTAGGCGGAAACATGTATAATAGACAACATAATTTCCGTCAGTCAAAACAGAATGTGGGAAAATAAATATGTATCATTTAGGTCTAAGCCCACCATCTCTTATCTCTTAAGAATTATATTGAATGGGCTATCTGGTAGGTATAACCTGGGAAAGTTGTCAAAGCAATTCCAAATATATGCCAGGGTAGGCCAATGGTCCACAAAGTAGCGGGCTGCTATACAATCTACTTTGGTTGATACAACATATAAAGCCTCAAAGAGTCAGCAGTTTTCAAGAGTCAAACCCCAAAAGTTTGACATATCATGAGCAATGAAGGTGAGTGATGAATGCATTAGTAAAACTGGTTACTTGCCTACTGATGTCCACACATGCGACTACTCATGATTTACTGCAACGGTTATCAAATATTTTGCTTTCGCATAATTCATTAGTAATTAATTGCCATGCCAGACACTTCGTTTAGTCTAACAGGGAGGATTCTAGTGGACGGATTATAGTGGGACGAGTTGGTGATGGGGGTGGTCTCCGGCTAGAAAGAGAGAAAGAGACAGGTAAAGACACAAGTAGAATATCTAGCAGAAGGTTATCCCAAAGACACTGAGAAAGAGCCGTCACGCACATGCTCATGCACAGACAGGTCAGCAGGAGTGGCTGCCATTTGTAATAATTTAATACTGTCACCTTTCATTCACCTAGCATTTTTTTTTTTAAATGAGGTATTTTTTCATATACAAATCTTGCTAAAAACTGAAGTCGTCCCTCCCAATACTAATAAAAATATTAAGTCATTTAAAAGCCATCTGAAATACACGGCATATTTCTCAGTCAACAGAGTATGAAGCGTACTATGTTATGCCCACTCCAGGAACTAATAAGGTATTTAGGCCTCAGAGACTGATGGGGTTTGAATTTTTATTTCCCTTTAAGTAATATTCTTCCTATTTTTTCTCCCTGTCTGCATGTTAATTATCACTTCTCATTGTCTTTAGCAGTAGCTTTCTCCAATTTATTCTGTATTTTACTTCTAATTTGCTAGGCAGTAGAAAGTCAGAAAGATTAAGGCTTTTAGAGTTCTCCACAATAAGTGTAAACAGGCTCAGGGTGAGCGCCTGAGTCCTAAAAGTTTTATTCTTAGCAGCAGTATTGCTCACTTTCTGGTTGGTAATGGTGTTTCTAATAGCTGAGGTTGCTGAATAAACTCCAGATAACGAAATATTACTATATCTGAGAATCTCAGCTGTACCAACTAATACTCTTTCTTCCCTGAACCCAAACATTTATTTCCTAAATGTATTAATAAGCTTTTTTGGGTGTGTACTTGACTTTATATGTCATATCTTGGAGAGTAATGTTTATAGCCAACAAAATTCAACAAATTCTGCAAATTGAAACCTTTCTTCTTGATAAAACTCTCCCATTGATTTTTTTCAGAAAGAACCCTTCTGGAATTACAGTCATGTCATGAAATTTTCTTCTGTATTGGACACACTAAATTGATCAAATCAAATATTTTTTCTCAGGATGAAGGAGTGAAGTTAGAAAAGTTAAAGAAAATGGTTATGAAATGTTAAAAAATTACAGAGCTATAAGATAAAATTAGATGGTCAAGGAAAGATCAAAGCAAAAGAGATATTGTTGATTAATGGTACAAATACTGACCACTTAAGCACAAACTCACAGATCTTAGTAGAGTTTCTTTTGCCTCCTGTACTTGAAAAATGTCCAGGAGGCTTTAGAGGAAAGGTTTCCTTGGGAAGGTGCATTCCAGTTTAACCTCTTATACTAAGTCTCATTACTAAGCAGGTGCTCAGTTTTTGAAAGTGTAATTAGAGATACTTTATAGGCACAGTTATGAAACTAAACCAATCCCTACTAGCTCTTTAATTTGAGTAAACAAGTCAGTCCTTTTCCTGCAGAAAGGCTACCTGCTACCATGACCACCTGAAATGTTTCGGCAATTTCCTGCTGAGAAAAATCCTCCTATAATTTCCTTTTCACTTATGACCATGCAAAAACACCTGCGCTTTCACTAGCATACTGCTCATTTTCATTTGAAATGGCCATATTTGTTTAACTTATGTCCTGGATTTGAACCTACATCATTTTCTCCTTTGATGTGACGTTTCCAGAGGCCAGAGGTCATGTCCACTTGAGTTGTTTCATAGAGTGTTTAGCAGGGTGTTGCCTTCAATTATGTTCTCAATGTTCTTTTGTTTATCTGCTGGAACCTGCTATTCCTCCCACAAGACTCACCTTGGTGAAGTCTTCTCTGACCTACCTTTCCCTATCTTGATGCTTCTGTAGAATCTCAACATATTTCTAGAATTAGGTTTATATGCTTATTGCGACTGATTAGAAATGGGCTGTGTCTTACTCATCTTCATTTTCTTGTGGTGTCTAGCTCAGGGCTTGTCATTCAGCCACTGAATGTTTGACAAAATGAATAAATGAAAGTTACTCCTAGAAGAAAGAAACAACTTATGAATACTTGTGATAACCATTGATCTTTACATTATATTAAGAGGGTTTTTTTGTTTTTTTAGTAAATCATTGCTCTTGCAAAAAAAAAAAAAAAAAAAAAGAAGCTACAATGGCATGTAGGATTTAGACTCTTGGAAACTCTACCTACAGGGTATTTGACTGCTCAGTTGTTCAGCAGATGTTTGGAATAAATAGTAAATCACAGGCTCTTCCTCAGGGAGTTTGACAATTAGTCACATAACCTATAGAAATATATTCTTAGCATTTAAGCAGTTACAGGAGGGGCAAGAGAGTTGGCCAGAATTTGAACTTGAAAAAGGGAAACTCTACCAGAGGCTTAATAATGGGATGGACTTAATTAGGGGATTTTATTTGAAAAAAGTGGATCTTAAACGACAAACGCAGTGAGGGGCAGAGCACAGTGTGGCATGGTGGGTTGGAAATTGTTTCATGCATATGTGATAGCTTTGACCAAGGGTCGTAGCCAAGAGAGAAAGGAATGCAAACTGAGTTCTCTTCTGATCCTTTTGTTCTTGGCTTAAATGTCATTCCTCAGCACTTCCTGACCATCCTATAGTTTCCAACCACCACTCCTCATGGCTTCATAGTTTTATGTATTTCATAGCACTTAACTCTGCTTGCCATTATGTATTTATTTACTAGATTATTGCCTGTGTCCTCCAACAGATTGCAAATTTCTTGAGTGCAGAGACCACATATTCTGTATTTATTACATATATTCATCATTGTATAATGTGATTAGAAGGCAGTGAATAAATATTTATTAAATAGTAGACAAACAAACGAATGACTGAAAAGTACCTATACAAGGATGTTTAGCCAGGTTAGAGTACAGACCAGGTCAAGGTGAGCGGGTCCAATGAGGCCAGAAATACAATCTTTTGAGGCATTTGTCAGAGGTTTATATTTGAGGCAGCAAGTTTACACAGAAGTCAAAGGATGTGGATTTCAGCTCCAATTGCCAGTATGTATAATCATTAATCACTAAACTTCTCTAAGCCTCAGTTTTCTCATCTATGACACAGGAGACTCAGACTAGGTGATCTATAACATGCTTTCCAGTTATGCATTGCATGTATTATTTATTGAGCATGTACTATGTGGACTGTATTATGTTGCATGATTTTTAAAAACTCAAAACCTATTCATAGTGGAAGATGAATGGGATAAGAGAAGTATGCAAGTGGTTTTACTATGGCACCCCATTTAAGTGGAAAAATTGAGGCAAAATTTTGTAAGTCAGACTCTGAGAATATATTCTCAGAGCTTGAAAATACAATAATGTGGTCAAAGCCGGGGCAAATATGATTTTAACTGTGGCACATAAAATGTGGAAGTCATAAGAGAATGAAGGTCTATAATGGGGTTAAAGAAACTAGAAATTAAGTGATGAGGTGGAATGGAGGAGTTCACTGATGGGGACAGAGAATAGAAAGACTGAAATACTCTGATGGAACAGAAACTTCTCATTAATCTCCACCCCAATCTTTGGACCATGCTGATGGGACACAACAAGGTCCACGGTAATGGGCAACTGCACATAGAAGGCAAGGCAGGAGACCAGAAAAATATAACTTTCTGCTATGTGCCAGGTCTTTTGTCTTGTTTACCACTGTATCCCAGAACTCAGCGTCGCCTTTGGTTCATAATATTTTTTTTCAAATAAATAAATCAGGAGAACCTATCTATTATGAGCACTTTTTAAAAAAAAAAATTTATTTTCTGTTTATTTATTTTTGGCTGCGTTGGGTCCTCGTTGCTGCGAGCGGTCTCTCCCTAGCTTCGGCGAGCAGGGGCCACTCCCCGCTACGGTGCGCGGGCCTCTCACCGCGGCAGCGCCCTCCCCCCGCTGCAGAGCTCAGGCACCAGGCGCGCGCGCGGGCCGCAGAGCGCAGGCTCAGCAGTTCTGGCGCACGGGTGCAGTTGCTCCGCAGCACGTGGGATCTTCCCGGACAAGGGCCGGAACCCGCGTCCCCTGCGTTGGCAGGCGGACTCCCAACCACTGCGCCACCAGGGAAGCCCCCCCCCATTATGAGCACTTTAACGGAGTCCCTAAGGCATTGACTAGGCATTGCACACCTGTGTGGTGAATTAATGATAAAAAAAAAGATAAAATTTCCATCATGTTCTCTTAAAACAATTATAACATCTTTAAAATATGCTTGGTTTCAGGTTAAAGTAACCCATATATGTACTGAGTAATTAAAATTCCTAGAGTCTGTCAACCCTTGACTGATGGTAATTACAATAGCTTGGTTAGGTAATTACAATAGCATAATTGGCCATTATTGCAGGGAAAAAAAAAAAACCCCTAAAAAGTGTGTTCCAGTGCTTCACTGTCTCGGTCTTAGAATGTTTAAGTAAAGATTACAGTGTTTTGGTGTTTTTTTTGTTTTTGTTTTTTTAATGTGTCAGTGTCATAGATTATGAAAGCTTATGATTACTAACTTCTTCACTATTTATATATAAAATAATTTTACTTATAAAAAAAAAAAGAGTCTGTCAACCCTACTGGAAGAAATGAGCATCATCTTATTTCTAAAACAATAACCCCCCAATAATCTCTAAAGAAAGCAATTCAAGAGAAGCATGAAGTTGTTCAGTGTGAATTTTCTTAATAAGTAATGCTAAGATGTTTGCCAACTTCAACACCAGAAAAACATTTAAGGTTTACTGTTAAGGTTCATTTCATTGGTCTAGTTCCTAACCATTCAAAGAGTTTCCAAAGACATTCACCTCATAAGACAGTTTGTTTTGGGCCAAGCAGAGTTATTTGTTTTGCACCAAATTTTCCTCTGTTACTTTGTGCAGTGATGGGCTTCATTAAGTTACCCATTATATTGCAATGGAGCATCTTGCATCACTTAGTGTTTATTGAAACACTGTGTTGTGTGTGGGCGGTTTATGGTTACAATAGAAAAGCTGTGTTTCTGCTTCCAAGTCAAAGGGAAAGATGTAATACTTGAAGTTGCATTTGTAGCTGCAGGGATGGACCGTTTGCAGTATTTTGGACAATGACAAATTTTGTAAGAAAGTCAAACGGTCACTTGGGGTGGGAGGCATGGTGGGGGAGAAACTGTCTACACTGATACGAGAGAAGAATGCGTCAGCTGTCTTATTGTCTTGTTCGATTCTCTTCTAAGAATGGCAGAACTAAATTTTCATCTGCTCTTCTTTGGGTTAACTGGTTCTAGGTATTCATGATGAGAGACAATCTGAACAGGGGTGCATCAGCATGGGGGTGAGGATGGAAGCTACCTTTCCTCTAGCTCCCTGCTTCCTGGTAATCAGCATAACACTGATTACTGAAATGTCTTGGTTTTTCTGCCCCTGCCCTTATTCCTCTTCAAGATGGGAAGTGGGATTTATCTGTCTGGCAAGTATGTGAGCCAGACTGGGTCTATGTAGCTCAGGCTCTGTCCTTTCCTGTGCTTAAAACAAGATATCATGACTCCCAGGCCAGGATTCTTTCTATTGGGCAGTTATGTTGGCATGCTCTAAGGCTATGGTCCTCAAACTGGACAGTGCCTCAGAATTCCCCAGAGGACTTGTTAAAACACCGGTTTCTAGGTCCCACACGGAATTTTTAAAGGGGTGAGATATTTCTAGCAAGTTCCCAGATTATACTGATGCTGCTGGTCCTGGGATTGTGCTTTGAAAACTGTTCTAAGACATAATAAATGATTTTGTCCTTGCTTCATTAGCAATTCATTTCACTTGCCAGATAAAGTAAAAGCAAAAAGAGAAAGTGCTGGAAAAAGATCTTAAGAAAGATGAAGAAATGGTTGTAGAAATACTTTGATACCTTTGGAAATTAGACTCAAGCATGGGTCAGTTTTAGGTTTATTTTATAAAGACAAAGATATTATGCTACGGTAGTTTTCTTGTTAGTCATCACCAGAAGAATAACTACTTGTTTAGGGAAGCTTGTATTTGCTCATGAAAATGGCAGTAGGTATAGAAACTAAGCACATCTAACCATGCATTCCAAACTCTCATCTTTGGAGAGGGTATGATTGAAATCCAACCTAGTTAGCTAGGTGGACCCAAATTTAAAAAAAAAAAAAAGGAACACCCTCAAAAAAATATTCAAAGATTGATACTTCTAGGGGAATGCTATCTGCCTAAGAGGATAGTTATTTGCATAAAAAAAGGATATGCAATAGGCTTCATTTATACCATAAGTTCTACTTATTAGATATAGGTGAAGCTTTAAGATATAACTGTCTCAAAATTTAATTTACAGATAATTGCATTTAGGATCATGAGAGAGTTATACATCTCAGGTTTCTAGGAGCCATGAGAATCTAATATCAACTTGCACAACTTTTTAATCTTATTGATGAAACAGATCAAAAAAAAAAAAATGAAGGGTTTTCTCTACCTAAGCACAAGAAGTAAGGCACCTCCTTTTTGAGGGCTACATTGGATGAATTTCTTAGAAAACAAAAGAGAACAAAAGCAAAAACTGCTTCTGAGTTTTCTAAAATTGTGAAGAGCGCCTCCCACAGTGCACTCCGCTGCATTCGGCTCTAGAGTGGCTCCAGGCAAAAATGGCTCTGGTGGCGTTAGAATCAGTTGAGTTGGGAGATGCCCATAGTTATCACCTTCCCAGGAACTGAAACGCCTCACTTCTCCACGACCCTCTTGAATTACTTAATCCTTGCATCATTTTTCAAAGTTTAAGGCATCTGAACAACGTTATAAACTTTCCTAAAACCTGAGATTACTCCTTACCCTGCCTCAGCCTTCCACAGCACCTGCAAGGGGCAGTGTCCCAACCAGAAGTTCAAGAACATGAATGAGTGAACATCCCCAAGGATAAATCAGACAGGAGCACACCTCCCGGTGAAATGGAAAGGCAACTAACTATGACCCAGGACTTCCTCTTGCTAATGTCTGCTCTAAGAGAACAGATTATGGGACACAGCATTTTAAATTTCAGCATTGTGTTGTGCTTTGCTTCTTGATTCGAGCATTTATTCAAAAAACAGGTTTTACACGTCTAAAAAATCTAAGGCTAATAAGTTCAGAAAAATGCTATAAACAGTCATGATTTTGTCCACATGGAAGATAATATTTTGTAATTTATTATCAAAAATACTATAGGATGCTATCCAGCATATTTTTGGCCTTTTAGCTTTAGTAACAGAGTAAGCCGATAACTGTCCAAGAATAGTTTACAGTAGATGTTGGAGAGAACAGAGAACCTGGAGTCCATTTAAAGGATTCAAAAAATTCTCTAATATGATTCTTGCTACATTTTAGAGCCAGCATTTCTTTCCCCTGTGAAAATGAACCCACGATTTTATAATGTATGCTATTGGGAAAGTATGAATCAATTGATAGACTTTGAAATAAGAACATAAGGAGAAAAACAGTCCACAGTTTTTATTTGATGATGCAAACATATAATATACAGTATAACTTAGTCTCTGAGATAAGTGCTAATATAACCTACCTTGCCACACTTTCCTTACTTTATTTTACATATCTGACTTGGATTTCACCCGTAAGGATGGTACTGATAAACCCACTTCTGTGGCTGCAGCAAAAAGGCAGCTTAAGGGATGATTTGCCCACATTAAATCTGCTCAGTTTATGAGCTGTAAAAAGAATTAGCCAGGCAAGGTTTTCAACAAAACAGAACAAGAGAGAAAGTGTGTTTAAATTGCTTCTTAAAATACACTAAATATTGGGCTAATTCTAAAAATAAACTTTGATTAAACACCAAACATCAACACATTTTGTTTTCTTTCATTACCTCAATAAGCCCTGTTTATGTGCTAGGTGCTGTATTAAGAGTTAGACGTACAGAAATAAAGACAGTCGCTGCCCAGGAGTTTCTACTTGAGCTGGGAAGAGAGACAAGTAAACAGTGTCCACAGTTGGGTAAGTGCTACGGCAGGATTATGCCTCAAGAGTTTCAGGGACACCTGGAGTCTTAGCCTGGGGATGGAAAGAGGTTGGAGGGTTGGAAGGACTTGAAGAAAACAAAACAAGTGGAGGGGACTGGCATTCCAGGAATAGGAGATAGTATGTATGAAGGGAAAAAAAGCTAGAAAAAGTACTGTCAGTTTGAGAAATCAAGTATTATCTTATTCTTTAGCACAAGTGGCAAAATTACTTGTTTTGCTCCAAGTCCTAATTCATAAAACAAATAACTTCTGGAGGGCTTTTAGTTGTTTTAAAATATGATTCCTAAAAAGCATTACTTCTGAGATTAATTTTTATATTTTAGCCTCTGTACTGTATCACTGACGACAGATAAGTTGGGTAGAGAAAAAGACTAAAAGGTATGCAAAGAAGCAGACGGTTAAGAGGAATATAGTGATGAGAAAACTACATAGAGAGAGAGGATGTGGTTTTTAAAGAGATTTACACGCACATGGCTATTGAATGAAGTTAGGCAGTGTCCCCTCGGAAGACTTTCTCTCTCTCTCTCTCCCCCTCCTTCCCTTCCTCCCTTCTCTCTCCCTCTCTCTCTTTTTCAAGAAATGCCCAAAGAGATCTAAGAACTTACATGCTGTATGTAGAAACCTACTCCCATTGATGGTAGCTGGGGTAAAACTATTTCTAACCCTCTTCATCTTCTTCTGTCCTCTTCTCCCTGCCCTTCCCCTCACTCCCACCCCAGGCACCAGGGGAAGGGGTTGGCCAACTCAGACATTTGGGGGAAGGAGGAGAAGTTGGGAAGGAGGTGCTAAGAACTAGCTACTGGGAGAGGCAAACTTCTACTTCTGAGATGCACATTCCTTTGTCATCTCAAGTCAGGGAGAAGAAGCAAAACAAGCAAGGATAGGGAGGGAAAAGGCAACACTGGATCTCTATAAGAAAGTGTAAAATTCATCTCTGCTTTGGAAAGGTGGAAAAGACCTTTTGCCCCTTTCTGATAGAGAGCAAGAAGCTTTCGGGCATGATATCTGACTTGGGGCCTTATCTCAAAGAGGGTAAATATGTAATTAGGAATACTGATGCAAAAGTTAACTTTCCAATTCCTCTTATTTTTGTAAGAACAACAACAAGAGAAAACTGAGCACAGGGAATTTGAAGACTTACAGAAGATTTACGTTGTGCCAGCGTTTCATTTCTGCCTGACCTGTGATACCCAGTGAATTAAAAGGCCAGTTTTAAATGCACCACGTGGTATTTTTCCGGTCACTCATATCAGTCCGAGTGGAAAAAATGGAGACGAGTTACCGTTTACTAATTAGAATCCCAGTGATTAAAAAAAAAAATTCCAGCAGGAGGAGCTCTAACATGCCTTAGAGTTCAAATTTTAAAAACAAAAAAGTTGAAAGCAAACAGAAAAACAGAGAGGCGGTGTGCCTTGCAAGCTGCCATGTCAGTGAACAAATATGTGACCGAGTCCAATTAAATGCTTAGTGCGAAGCCAAGTGATGATACTGGTGGAGAGAGAACGGCCCACATTTTCTCCCTTCCACGAGTCTCCTCGTTCTGATGCAGTTAAACTGGGAACGGATCTGCGGTGTTAGCTCTTACAAAAGAGGGAGCGAAAGGCTGCTTTCTGGGCAAGTCTAGAAGTTATTCTTTTTCTCTTGAAGTGTCATATTGTTGCTAAATGAGTCTTTGATGCCGGCTCAAAAACCGCATTTTAAAATGTAATTTTCATTGGTGTCTGAAGGCACTACGAAAACTCCTGTATGTTCGTCTCCTTTACTCAGTGGCTTGTTGGGTGTTTTTTTAAAATGAGGGAAATGCTGTGTTTGTAAAAACTGGTGCTAAAAGGGCAAGGAATCATATGTCCCCTGGGCCATGTAAGGAGTCTGCAGAAAGAATTAGAGCTTTCTAACACACTCACATACATCAACTGGAATACAAAGAATTTACTCAGGAAAACAGTGAGAAGTATATGAATTTAACAGTTACCGGATTTTTAGGGTAAGCCTTTCCATTTTGGACAGTGTTGTGGGAGAGGAATGGATGAGTGGGCGTACAGTACGATCAGAATTACTTAACCTGAAGGAAAGTTTCAACCAATCCCTTTTAATCGCTCGCCAACAAGAAGTCAAACTTTTTGTTTTACACCTTAGTGGTATGCCCACATTTAAAAATTTTATATAAGCTCCTACAGAAAATTTAACTAGACCAATTCAGACCAAAAGTCACTAAATAAAGCTAGTCTAGACGGAAAAATCTATGAAAACCATATGTCTTTTAGGCATCTGTCTTACAAAAACTGCCATCATCTTGGAGAAATAGTTCACAAAATATGCTTTTAGGAAAACACTACTGTAACAACCATGGGAGCTGTGCTTAAGAAGATGGCTGGACTTGGAGAGAGTAAAGCCAGAATGTTTACAAATGAAAGGCTCTCATTTCTACATATATCTGTCTGTAAACATCACTGAGAGGATGGACAAAGGCAGGTATAATTTATATTTCCACTACTCTAGAAGGGATCAAAAAAGTTTACAGTTTTGTTCCTCCACATCCCCACAGAATGTTAGACCGAGGGACCTCAAAGCAACTCTATTCTCACTCACAGAAAACTGTTTTGAATAATGTTGTACATGGATGAGGCCAAAGAACCAGAACATTTTCTTCTGATTATTACCTCATCCTGCTGGCCTGCCAAACACAGCTAGAAGGCAGGTGTCAGACAGAAGCAACCAAAGGAAGACTGTCCTGTATAACTGGGTGTAGGGCCCAACTGACAGACAAGGGGAATCAGAAGGACTGGGGTACAGTGCAGGAGTGCAGTGAGAATGCAGTAAAGAGAAACGTCCTAAAACCTTGCCTTTCGGATTTAACATTGCTTTCTGGACTGGAGACAACGTTCAGTGCTACCTTCCTTATTCTAGCTTCATATTTTTGTACCTCAAAATGCACTTTAATAAGTGGTATGAAATCTATAGACAAAAACAGAAAAGTTAACTCTAATGATAAAAATGACATCATTTTGACAGAAACCTGAAGGGTCTCTGGAGACTGTGAAAGTATTTGTAAATTGCAAAGATCCCTTGTGACTGTCAAGAATATTTTGCTGAAATTTCTTGCTCTACAGGGAAGGGAACAACACAGTAACAATGGTCATTGGTATGAGTGCCCCATGTGTTGTTCGGACACCTACAAGACTGGATAAACACTATGTATCAAATAGAAAAGGTCCCGGGTGGAAGGAGGCGAGTACAGTAAAAAAAAAAAAAGAGGGAAATCTACAAGGTGGCATCAATCACACACCAAAGTTTTAAGCAAAAGCAAGAAACACGATTTCAACATGTTTATTCAAAGATACGGTGCTTTAAAATGAGTTTTCAAATACTCATTAGTTTTCGAGTATTAAGATGGTAATGGGGTAGAGTGTTTGAAATATTAAAACAAATCAAGCAATCATATCAACAACCCTCATTACAGATCCCTAAACTGAACTGTAGAGCATTTAAGTAGGTTAATCAAATTCTACTGATGAATCACAGGGATTTTTATGGTCCATTAATTTCAGTCCTGAGTGTTCTGATACTACTATTGTTAGAGCTAAAACTGTGAGTTTGCTTTCTTTCAAGGGCTATGTACAGTATGGATTTTATTGTGACCTTAGACCCAGATACGTGCAGGGAAATTACTGCAGTGGTTTCTCTAGTTAACACATTTACTCATGTTTCCTTAATTTTCCACCCCAAGAGGCAATAATTAATGTAGAATTGGCCTCACATGAAGTTTTATTATTTTAGTTATTAAAATATTTTCCAATACTACTAAGAAGCAAGAAGAAATTCTAGTTGTTTTAAAAATAAGTAGACGTTTTCCTCAGTTTTTATAGCTTTCCTCCATGAATGGTGGTCTAAAGGCAAAGCAGTGTGCAGACTTTCTGGCGGAGACCCTTGAACACGAGACTAGGAGGAGATTTATTTGAGGGAAAAACTTCATTCACTTTTAAAACTGGCTTTGAGAGTAATCCTAATATAAAGTTAAAAAAATACACGTGGTACAGAATATATCTTACATAATTATCCATTCCCAAGTGGAATAATTCCATTTTAGGTTCTTGGGCTGCAAAATACCTTTAAAAAGGCTTTCCTATCTCCTACTCTCATAAAAGGTCTCATTCTAGATGAATGCAAAATATAATGAAATTTAGATAAGGCTGATCATGAAAATCTGAAACCTAATACAGGTAGTATTTACATGGTGGAGGCAACTGGTGTATTTGATTGTAAAATAAGATTATTTTCCAAATCATATTCAAAGCCACCTGAGGTCTCCTTTCTCTTGGTTTTCAACATTGCCATAGAAGCTTGGGGATTCACTTGTGGTGGTATATCTAGCTGGTGGTTATCTAGTCTTTAGCTTATTCTCTGTCTCAGTTGGTTCATTAGCCTTTCTACAAAAACAAAACAAAACAAACAAAAAAAATAGGAAAGGGATGAAGCATATTTCTAAATTTTGTATTAACTTGCATATTTACTGGGTTCCCATAATAGCAGCAAGAACAGTATTATCCTGTTTTTCAGTGTTTAAACTAATCCCAATGGGGGAAAATGTTGACTTCATAAAGATCTGGAATTCTCCACGAGTCTGAGCAATTAAAATCAAGAAGGCCTGGCCTTGTCATTGACCATGAATGATTGAGAATTTTGCTGTTTGCCATTTTGATTAAGGATTTTTTTCCTGATCCTTGGACGGAATGTGTTCTTTCTACAATTCACGTGAGCAGATAATTTTGACTGGAAAACAGGAGTGGACATTTCCTGGTGTTTATGGGAATGGTTAAAAAATAATTTCAGAAATTAGAGCACTTGTTATTTGCAGGTTTGCCTACCATGTGGCTCTGATGCCTGAAAAGTAGCCAGAAAGAAAAGAAAGTACTGTGCCATGCTGAGGCTGCCTCAGTTCCTTGTGGCTTTGGACTTTGGCCTCTGTAGGAATTGTATTTCTGGTCAGAGTTGCCATACGATCTCAACTTCACCTAAATACCGGTAATGCGGCATCAGTACACATGCAGATTCTTGCAAACCCAATGCATTTCCAACACCCCGCCCCCCATCCCCTGCATTTAAAAATACTGGCCAGACCAAAAGTGTAATATTCTTTTGGAAACAGCATTTGGTAAGCCAGGTGGATTTCATTTGGCAACTAAAGGGTGTAAATATGTGTTTAGATTCAGAGGTTCCCCTAGACAACGGTTACAATACGTTGGCTAGAGTAAGCTACAGGTTTTAACATTGGGCATTTAAAAATTCTATGTTTAAGCAGCAATAAAGTTATGACAAGCAGACAAAAGCCATCAAACCCTCAGTTAAATCCTCAACTCCTTTCTCATTCTGCTGGAGGGAGGCATGTAAAGCACATTCTGAGTGAAAGATGCAGCATTTACATTTTCATGTTTAATTTCCTGGCTATTTATCGGCTAAAGCAGCTCTAGTAAGCTAAATTTCACTTCTAATTTTTCCTCGTAGCTGATAAGTCACAGGGAGGAAGAGGTGTCCAGCAGCTCATTCTTGGAGTTTGCTGCTTATATAAAATTTAGAGGTGAAAGAGCCATGGATCATGTTGTGCCACGAATCTCTCAAGTCATTGAAAAACATGCCATCTGACCACAACTGCCTGAAAATGAAGATTTTCCCTGTAAAATCATTCTTTTCTTACAGTGAGGGAGACAAAAGAGGGCAGTGATGAAACAGAAGTACTAGCTTGTGTGCATCTACAAGACTGTGGGTCTGCTTACACTGGGCAGAATTCTTTTCTCTGAGCTGACATCAACTCGTATATAGGAACATTCAGCAGATTCCAACTGGTGACAGTTTGCTGCTGACCGGCTACAGGAAGAATAATAATTATTGGCTGTGCGTTTTTCACTGGTCAGTGGCTCTTGTGCCAGACTCCCGTCTTGGCTGTCTTCCTCAATCAGGTGAAACCAGGGGCAGGATTAGGTACCCTGAAACTCAGAAAGGCTTTCCCTACACTGTTGAAGTTTAGCAATTTAGAGCGCCAAACGAGAACAATGACAGAGCTATTTGCTATTATTGGTCGTGGGACATGGAAGCAGTTGTTCCCTTAACTCAATGCCAGTTAGCATGGGGCTGGTATGGTATATGGTATATTGTTATATTTACTGCCCTGCTGCCTGTCTGCATTTCTGCTGTTTGTACTTTGCCTCATGTAGATCCTTTCTTACATTCCGTGTTCTTGTACCCTCCCGCACCATCAGATGTCTGGAAAAGTAAGATAAGGGGCACATTGAAAACTGAAAGGCAATCTGAAATCTACCTTGACACATCTGCAAAGCTCCCAAATTCCTGGGCCTTGCCTAAACAGACTGCCAGTCATTGTGGACTGTGGCGGGATGGAGATGTTTGTGTAAAGTAGACTCAAGTTTGCTATACCCAAGAAGGAAACCACCAGGCTAATTTTACTTCCACTCGAACCAGAATGAAACCAAGACCTGAAGAATGAAAACCTTTGACATTAACCATTGATTCACTTCAGTGAATTATTATGTTACAACCAGAATCACTGTGGCATTTGAATGATTTTGATGAAATATCTAATTGTGGGGCTCAGATTAAATTGCACGTTTTTCTTTAGTGAGCAGCTTGTGGCCAAATTCCCATTTTCATTACAATATGTTAAGCATCGTGACAACTCATGTTAAACCTGCAACAAATTATTAATTACATTTGGGATTTCTGTAACTAATTTTGTTACATAGTAGCCTCATGAGATGCCTTAAATATTAAGAATCAGAAAGAACGCCTCAAAGTTGTTTCTATTCTCAGCAATTATACTTTGTAAAAATCCTTGCTTGACTTTTAAATCCAGTTGCTAAATATAAAAACTGTTCCCTGAAAAATCAGAACACCTAATCATATTTTTATTTGTTTGTTCTTTAAAGGAGAAGGATGTCGAGGAAAATAGAAAGCTCATGGCTGAAATCAGAAATCACAAGATGAATTCATCATCACTTGTCCAAAGACACTCAGCTGCTAAAAGAAGTCGTACTTTTAGAGGGCTGTTGAGGAGGAAGTAAGTCAGGGTGTTTCCAGTACACGACTGCTGGGGAGTCAGACAGCCTAGTCCCACAAGTCGCTTAACTGTCCGTGAACCCTGAGCCCACAACTTCAAGGCTCGGCAGCTTCATCCTTCATGGCACCAAACCTTGATATTAGGGATGCAAAGACACACTCATAAGAATCATGGGTTTGCTCTTACTCAAAATTCAGGGGACTGGCTGAAAACAAAACAAAACGAAACAAAACGAAACAAAACAAAACAAAACAAAACAGAGAGACCTTATCCCTAGGTGAAAGGGATTCTGTGTTAGCTGCCAATTAAATCAACATATAAAATACATAAAGGAGATATGGTACAGAAGAGCATCAGGGTCAAACATTTAAAACCAGATTAAACTAAATTGTAAAGAGAACCAAATGGCTTTTACCTCTGTAAAGAAAAGAACATGAGTGCATGGATTGTCTTTTCATGTAGAGAAACTGATGTACCTTTTGCCATGGTTGGCTGAGTAGTAAATTACTGAGAATGTGGGGCTGTGATGAGACTCTCAAAGTGTGCATGTCAAGTCAGGGAAACTTTATAAGTCACGGAAGGAGCATAAGTGGGAGGCCCTGGGATAACCTTGATGCTATTCCAGGGCTGTCTCTGCAGTGCAGGGACCCCAGTTTCACCATGGGCCTCACCAGAGACTCTTTCTGTGGAGCATTTCTTGGTTTCCATGCTGTGTTTCTGTCATGTGAATGAGCTGGAGTAAAAGCTAAGTCCTTTCCTCTGATTCACTTTTGTCATTTTTAAAAGACACCATCAGACTTGGTGACAGGGCTGGTTAAAAGAAAGGACTTCTATTTTTCAGAAAAAATTTTTTTTTTAAATAGGAGACTGGATGATGAGGTAAATGAAGTTTGCTTTTCCTTGGATAGAGACCCTTCCTCCCACCCTTATCCCCTTTTGACCGTTGCAAAATAGCCTAGTCCAAGGAAAGGGGAGAAGACAAATGAGTGAAATAATGCCAGAGTCGGGCTGTTGCCAGGAAAAACACACTCTGATTCAGTTAATTTGTTCTGTTAATGTCAAAGGCTGTGATTCCCAATTAGCTAATTTTAAGAAGCTGTAACCGAAAATAGCTACATCAGCCCTAAAGTTAGTGTTTGGTGAAGATTAGAATCTTCAAGTAAGAGAATAGGGTCCCTAAAGAGGTACTGATGTCTGTTTAACATCATGTTGCTCAACAAGGACACGACTGGCTGGGATTTTCCAACTGGGTTTCAGCCGCTTCAGAGAAGTTGATAGAGGTGAGAGGGGAGGGGACACACCAAACATTCTGGCAACAGAAAGTGTTCCACAAATCAGATTTGTGTACAGTTAACTTTCTAATGGCAGAAGCATCCATGCTGGTGAGGCTCTTTGGGATAGAGGTGCTCCCCTAGTTCAGGAGGAGTTAATTAAAACAGGCATGCAGTGTGCAATATTTCTAGCCCTCACTGAAAGTCTCCATGCACATAAACCAGAACAGCTTGAGCAGCTGAGAAAAACTGGGCCAAAAACCACTCGACCAGCCTCTCTCCTTCCTCTTCCTTTACATTGGAATGGAAAGATACAATAATAATCATTTTTTTAAAAAAAGCAGAACACTCATGGTTTCTGTACAATTGCAGGTGCTTTCATTATATCTGAATAGGGTTACAATAAATCTATGCTCTTAAAAGTGAAGATCACAACTTGCTAATGAAATCACAAATTATCCAGAAGAAAACTATGCACAGGCACACGCTGAGTGGCAGAATCTTTTGCCTCTAAAAGTTCAGTTTTTGCCTTTGTAATATTAAAGCCCAACAGGGAGCCGGCAGGACACTGCTTGTGCTGTCTTGTCACGTTATGAGTTTCTGGTTTCAGATAAAAGGGGAGAAAGGGCCTTTAAGAAAGCAAAAAACTGGAGAAAAAATTAAACTTCCTTCTCGGAAACCTAAGGGTTGTTTTTCTGGAGATGATGGATAATGGCATTTCGAGTTATTTTAGTTTTTAATAGAGAAAATGGAGGCAAGTCATGGAGGGAAAAGAGAGTATATAAATAAATGGAACAAGGTGAAGTTTCAACAAGAGCTTCCCTCAACTTTTTCTTTCTTTCTTTCTATCTTTGTCTCCCTTTCCTTTTCTCTCTTTCTTTTTTTGAAATCTTAAACCCCATTTCTGGCTTGCATTTGGTAGGATTCCTGCCCTGGCTTTTATTAAAAACAGACTTTACGTGGTCAGAATTCTCCATCTAAAGCTAAACTTTAATAGGCATAAGGATCCTAACAAAGTCTTTCTTGCTCTCTCTCAGGTGACCCCTCCCTTCGTCCCCCCAAGGATTTCCCTCCCAGTGCGCTGAACCGGCGCTGAAACTGGAAGGCTCAGCAAAACCCACCAATTTTCCTCTTTTACTCTGAACCCTCATTTCTGTTTTACTTTTGAGACTCTTTGCAAGGCCAGACCAAGTTAACTCTGGCTCTAACCTGAGAATAATCCAGAAATTCTGAATAACACGCTGTTGTCCTATAAATTCCCCAAAGCAGGTGCCTGAAACCTGGCAGTTTCCCTTCTCCAGCAGAGGCTCCAGAGCCTGATTCCTGCTGGCTACCTTGTGTGTGTGTGAGCTGGGAAATACCAAGGGCGACTCCACCTGGCTTAACAAATCAATTTAGCATTCAACAGTTATCTCTGAAGGGTATTGGCAAGCCAGCTTATCTGAAACTGAGAGGTAAAGCAGCCAAGCGAGCAGGCAAAGACATGCACTTTCATTCTTGAAGGCAGGCACCACCAGGTTGCTCTAGTTCCTTCTTATAGCTAAACAGACAAAATAGCCGACTTTAAGGCCCCTGTATGGGACTCCCATCTTCCCACGCTCAACACCCCCGCCAGCGCCTCCCCCAGCCCCGCCAATGGCCTCCACACCTTCTTGGCACAACGGCAGACCCTTTCCCAGTCAGTTTTAAGTTTCCTAAAACAATAATTTAATCTTGTGTGTAGTGAAGCTCAATGCTGACCTTTATGCTTGTTTACATGGAAGGGACAGTCTTTTGAATACTGCAGTGCAGTGGTTCTCCAGGGGAGGGTTCTCAAGCCTTTTCAACCCTAACCCTAACCTCTCCCCGCATCCCCCCGCCCCTCCCCCCACCCCCAGTGTCAATGTCTGGAGACATTCTTAGTGGTCACAACTGGGGGAGTGCAGCCGACATCCACTAGGTAGATGCCAGGATGCTGCTGAACATCCTAAAACGCACAGCACAACGTCCACAACAAAAATGTCAGTAGTGCTGAGGTGGAGAAACCCCGACATGGTTAGGAGACTGCTTGGGATTAAAGCCCAGCTCGATTTGGGCCTGGCTGAGCAGCCTTGGGCAAGTTGCTTAACCTCTGTGCCTCGTCTGTAAAACGGATAATAACCTATCTCATGGGGTTGTTGTGAGCATTAAACAAAAATGTACCTGCAAAGCTCTTAGGACAGTGCCTAGCATACGTTGAGAGCTCAATAAATACTAGCTGTTGTTACTGTTATTATGAGAAATTCAGCTCAGTTCCAAATAAATTATAAGCCAAACCTATTGAGGTTAGAAAAAAAAAATACATAGGTTTGAGAGTACATATATCCTCTTTTATGGGGACCAAAATCATGATGGCAGTAACAACCACAGCGCTTTACAGTTTGTGAGACTCTTTCAAATACCTCATCTCATATGATTTGGGCCACATCCTTGTTATGTCTTTATTTCATAGATGAGGAACTCCTGGCTCAGTTAAATGAGTGGCCCAAGGCCTGTGGCAAACCAGGTCTTCTGATTCCACATCTCCTTCTATTCCTTCTACACTTCCCTTTGTTTAGTGGGTTAAGATGCCCCTTCTTCTCTTCATTACACCCAACAGCCTGAAGATCAAAATAAATGTAAGTACTGAAATCAGAGGGTGAGGTGACTCAGGCTTCGTGGGTGGGCAGAACTCACTTCTCTTTTTATGGTACCTGCATAGTAAGGTTTTCCTTCATGGAGTATACAAATATTTTAATCCTCTGAATTGAACTTCTAAAAAATTAACTTTCTGTATGGGCTATTTTCTTTCATTTTTAAATTTCTGATGTTGAGGGAAAAAACCCTAATTCCCTCTATTTTCAAAATCTCTAATTAGTATATTGACCATAAATGTATGAAGGTTAGAATATAGCTTCAACTATATGTATACATATTTCAAGTTCTACTTATTTATTAGCTATTTTTTTTTTTTTTTTTTAGAAAGTCAGTTTGCTTTTTTTTTTTTTTTTTTAAATGTGTGCCTAATTTTATTTATTTATTTATTTATTTATTTATTTTGGCTGTGTTGGGTCTTCGGTTCGTGCGAGGGCTTTCTCTAGTTGCGGCAAGCGGGGGCCACTCTTCATCGCGGTGCGGGGACCGCTCTTCATCGCGGTGCGCGGGCCTTTCACTATCGCGGCCCCTCCCATTGCGGGGCACAGGCTCCAGACGCGCATGCTCAGTAGTTGTGGCTCACGGGCCCAGCTGCTCCGTGGCATGTGGGATCTTCCCAGACCAGGGCTCGAACCCGTGTCCCCTGCATTAGCAGGCAGATTCTCAACCACTGCGCCACCAGGGAAGCCCTATTAGCTATTTTGTTTCACAGTTAAGCCTGACAATCTGCTTACAAAGGCCAAATGTATTATTCAAATGTACAGTGTTCTATCTTATATATATTATCAGTGACTGCGCACAGCAATTATATGCCTGTGTTAAAATTTCTATGCATAGCTTTTTAAAAAACAATCACAGATTAACCAGCCAGAATTTTACTCAGCCTACATTAAAGTTAATAATATTGGGTTTAAGGGTCAAAGTTCAGAGGGCAGATAGATAATATTCCTTGAAGTCAGTGGTGTTCTAGAACTCCTCTGGTAATAGAGAAGGCCAGGCCTTAGCTGGTGATGCCCCAGTGACCTAGGGAGCACACAGCTTGCAGCGACCCAGCCACGGCTCTTTCATTTCAAAGGTCTCCGTCAAATTCTACAAACAGCTGCCAAAACGTCATTCATCTGGACCCAGGTTTCTTTGGTCCCATTTAGTTTGTGCCAGTTGAGAAAGGAGAGGTTTAGGCCATATACTGGTTTCTAAATGGTGTCACGGGCTCAGCAATCTTCCCATGATCCCCCTCCCGGAGGGAAAGCTGAAAACGTGTATGACAGTATCTTTACCATTTTTTTTCCAAATCAATTTTGTCTGTCAGGCTATGAGAAGAGAACCGACGAGCGTGGCCCTGATTTCGGCCTCGCGCAGAACACTCACCTTGGGACGCTCGGAGGGGCCCTGGTGGGCCGAGACGGAACCTGTGGAGGTGCCCCGAACGAGTCGCTGCTGTTGGGGAAAGGAGGCAACGGGCCAGGCCGGAAGGGCACAGGAGGCGCCGCCGAATGGGGTCCCGGGGAGGGGATGGCGGGTGCGGGCCCCCGGCCGGACGTGGGCCGCGGGAGGGGCGCGCTCAGCGTCGGCCTCCGCTGGGTGGTGGGGCTTGGAGGCGGGGACCTGGGGGCAGAGACCGACAGCAGTTTGCCCATCCTCCTCTCCGCTGGAATTCATCCTTAAAAAATATTTTATAACTGACTGCTTTTTTAAAAGTATTTTCTGACTAACTCAGACACGCGTTAGGGATGTTAAATGGCACAGAAGGGTAAATAGTGAAAAGAAAGTTTCCCTCCCCTCCCCGCTTGCTCTGTGGAGACAACCAACATCTTTTCCCGGGTATCCTTTTTAACTATATTCTACAACACCTTCCCTCTCTCTCTCTCTCTCTCTCTCTCTCCCTCTCTCTCTCTCTATATATACATACATTGTTTTTTGTACACAGCGTTCTACAACTTAACATTTTTTTTTAAGCTTCACATTAACTGGCCTGTGTTTTCATTTCACTACTTAAAGAACTTACTCTTTTCAATGGCTATATAACGTTCCAATGTAAGGATATATTGTGCTTGATTTTTTTTTTAAGTGTAAAGGTTTTTTTTTTTAATTATGTGTAACACAAAGTTATTTAAGTCAGTAAATTTTTAAGGAATTTCACATGTTCTGATTCTTTCCACTGCCAATCACCTTAGTTCCTCCAAACTCATAATCTTCAAGATAAAATAGTCCTTTCAGAAAGAAGTTATCATGTGAGTCAGCCCCCAATTCTCTTAGTTGGGCTTCTTTGCTCTCCAATGGAATATGGACACACTTCAGAATTCCCCACCTGTAATCTTTGGGATCCAATTTCCTCAAGCGATTTACTTTAGGACCATGTTTAGGGTCAGGAGATGGATCTGCCTGGTTCTGAATTTGACACCCTCTAAAAATGTATTAGGTTCAAATCATATTCACTCCTAAGCCATCACACCCTAGAACAGTACAGATCATTGGGATATGCCAACACCTAAGATAAAAAGTTTGTTAGGTTTTTCATAGTTTACTTGGCAGCTCTGTCTTGTAGTTCTTTCCCACAGATCTAACAGGTAGTTCTATGAGTAAAGGAAACCACACAGTTAATCTATGAGGCGTCTCCGACGATTTTGTGCTTGATTTTGAAAGCGGTTGGGATCATCTGACCTTCTCTCTCGCTCCTGGACTTAAATATCTTTTTTCCTCTTTCTTTAGGTGCATACTGGTTTAGGGAAGCACATTCAGAAAATGACACTGGACAAGCTGGGAGGCCTCCGGTGACGTGGAGCCATCTTCTTACCTGCGGGAATGCTGGATCCAGGAGTCGTCCACCGGCGGCGGTGCGGGCGTGAACGTCGTGGCTGTGTTGATGTCGCCGATGACCACGAGGGCTTCTTTAAGGGCTTGGTACATTCGAAGCATCTCATCCCGGCGCTGAGCCTGCTCGGCAGATTCCTCCATCAGAGTATTTTGGTCCTCTGAAGAGTATAACTGTGCTAGGAGCTCAGAATTTATGAAATCTTTAACCTGCCAGGTCACCACAGAAAAGTAAAAAATGGGAATGAATGAGCGATTGAATGATAAACTGGTTCAGAGCCTGTGGACAAAGGCCACAAAAGTCCACTCTGGGAAAAGGGATGCATCGTGCATCTGTTTACGCTTATTTTCTTCATTATCCTCCCAATGCCAATAACAGTTTTCCTCTCTGTTTTATGGCTGTTGACAGTAAAGAAAAACATAGATTAGCTGAAAAGAGGGCCAAACCTCACCATCGCCAGAACAGGGCCTGTTGGCTGTACAAGCGTTTCTGCAATGTTGTCTGAGGCTGCTTGGCTTATATATAGACAAGGGAAGGTACCAGGAGGTAAGCAGTGGTATTTTCAACAGGAAACAACGACACACAGAAAACTATGTAATAACACAAGTTATGCCTTCCTTGGTATTCCCAGCCCTTTACCTAGCTTTTACCAAAATCACTGGAATACTATTAAGACCCCAGGTTTCAGTGTTGTCTCAAAAGTGGAATTAGCACCAATAAGTGAATATTTATTATTAAATACAGAATCGTATATAATTATGCAAGCTGATTTACAAAAAGAAAAAGCGATATATTCTCTGCTTTCTAGAGCTTAACAGTGATGAGGACTGACATAAGGTTCCATAGTTAACGGATATATGAAAACAAACTAAAATATGAACAATTCGTGTGAGTCTCAGGGGAGGGGCATTTTGTGGCAGGATGAGAATGGAGACGATGCATATGTTGTGCAGCCCTGAGGGAGAGAGAACCAATCGTTATATTTCGTCAAGTCTAAGACACCACTGATTTTAAGACACACACCAGTCTTTTATGTGCCACTAGGAAAGAAAAAAACACCATCAACTAAACTACGACAGAATGCCGAGATGTCATTGAGTGTAACATGCATCTTCATGTTAGAAATGTTAAATGTGAAAAAAAGTGAATGTGAGAATCAATGAAATCCAATGTGCCTTCACAAGTTATCTGATTTAATTCTCACTGCATACTTATGAAATGTATATTATCCCAATTTTACAGATGAAGGAACTGAATGGACTTCAGAGAGTTTAAGTAACTTGCCCAAGGTCACGCAACATTAAGTTGAACCCCAAATCCTCTGACTTGAAGTCCAGTGCTCTTTCCATTCACCCCCTTACCTCACTTTGAGTGCTTAGAAAAGATAATTTATGTTTAAGCATCATTATTTTAGTGTGGTGCACAAGTATGCCAATTAACTTAAGCCTAGAAAAATAAAGCAACTTGGATTTTTCAGTTTCTCTGTTAAATGAGAAAGCTAGTGCTTATCTAGAGTCACTGGCTCTAAGAAAGGCCAAAGTCCAGTACATTTAATTGTTACTAATTCAAGCAGACAACAGAACACCTGTCAGATGCTCAAAATTCCTGGGTTGTAGTTACATTTGTAACTCAGAGATGACAAGACTCTAAAAACACATAGCTTCACTATTTTTTAAAGGTATCAAACCATGTAGATAATTCTACTAATCAGAAAATTCAGCTAAATCACAGCTTTGTTGTGGTGAAATAAAAAGTGTTCCCTGCACATGTTCTGTAAACCAGGAGTGATTTAAATGTGGAAGCAATCTAATACGCAAGACGTATTTGGGCAGCTGTCTGGTGGAAGGGAAGGTTTATGTGTGATAGCTGTGGAAGGTAAATTTGGCCAGATAACCTTGGGCCAGATGTCAAGGCCTTGAATGTCAAGGAAAAGTGTTTGAACTTTATCCACTTGGCAATGGGAAGCCATGGAAGGCTTTTAAAACAAGTAAGTGAAATAATAAAAGAGAGTTTTAGGAATATCAATCTGGCTGTGATTGGAAAATAATTTGCAAGTGTGGTAGTAGAGATAAAGAAATCTGTCAGAAGGCCATTGCAGATCATTTATGAGATGATAAGGGTTTAATTTAGTAAGTGGCATAGAAAATATGGGCAGATAGAAATGACATTATAAAGGAAAAACCAACTGGACTTGGTGCTGTTTGGATGTGAAGGGCAACAAAGAAAGGAACAAAGACACCTCAGGCATTGAGGTTTGGGTGAGGGGAAGTCAAGGAAAGTCAGATTTAGAGAAGATAGTAAATTTGGCTTAAGAAATATTTCATTCCCCTCCTTGAAGATTTATTTACTGCCAAACACACTTGCAGGTACCCAAGGAGTCATGCACGCTTGCACAAATCTTCCACTGTGAGGTGTGTGTATCCACTTGGAGAGATGGTGCAACTCCAAACTCAAAACCAGACAAGTTTCCTGGCATTGACCATCAGTTGGGTTAAGCTCTTTTGAAGCTTTACATCTTCCTGGAGTATCATTTAGAATCTATTAAACACAATTTAAAAGAAGATCCTTCCAAGAATAGATTTAAAGCAGATCTGAATTAAGAAGCAACTGTCAAACAAACCACGAAATAAAATAGTAAGAGCCTGCTTCAGCATTTTGATCAAAGATCTGCCTTGAATCAACTCTTCCACATCAAAATGTTACACACTAAAACTGTAACATAGATGGATAGTTGGATAGTTGCCTACTATCCAAAAGATTTGGCAATGTTCTGAAATAATATGAATAATTTTAGCATGAGAGAAAATGGCAATATAGCACAGTGGTTAAGGGCATATTCTTTGGAATCAGACAGTTCTGAATTTGAGTCCTAGCTCTAACACTGATTGTTCTTGGACAAATAACTTAACCTCTTTGAGTTTCAGATTCCTGATCTGTAAAATGAGATTAAAGGTAGGAGCTGCCTCAAGAGTTGGTGGAAGGAAAAAAAATAAAAGAGTTGGTACAAGGATTCAGTGAAAGAGTGCATATAAATTGCCTAGCATGATGCCTAGCATTTAGTCAGTGCTCCATCAACAAAAGCTATTCTTTTTACAGTATATAGTCTAACTTGGCGTTAGGTATGAAGAGGTAGGAAGCTAGTGCAACAGTGCTGGCGTCAAGTGACATAGTTCAACATAAAGCATAAGTTAACGTTTTATTTTGCACTTAAGAAAACTTCTAGAAAGACTCTTCTCCTCCTGCTAGCCTCACTTTCTAATGCTACAACTGGAACAAAGGTGGGGGACTTCGGGGAGTTTCCAGACACTTCAGGGACTTTCTGAGCAGTTTGTATGTCAATGGTACAAATATTTAAACCAAGGATTCTGCACAGTTGGAGGGCAAGTGGATCCCTTTTACATGATAGCATTTAGAAAATACCTCACAGAACATGACATAAACTAATTATACTTGGATGTGAGATTTGAAATAATATTTATGCCTTTAATTATAACACCTTATAACCTATACATCTCTGTGTGGTTCACCAGAAAATTCTCACACACAAAACCTCATTCCAGTTCAAACTCTACAGGCTAGATAAACAGGCATTACTGCACCATGTCGTTCTGCTCAGTGTAAAGGAATGTGAGGTCATTAAAAACGTTCCACATGTTTTCCTCTCTTTCTTACTTTAACCCTTCTCTAGCAACCTGCAGTATTTTTGGATCTTTAACTTTCTTTGTCTTTATTACTAAAACCATTTTAAAGCCTTCACAAATAGAAGACGCATTTATAGAGTTTTCATACCATTCAGTTTACTAAGGAGACCATTTCCTTAAAATCTCTTTGTTTTGAGACAGGAGGAACTACAGAATGGGACGGTGATTAACTCTCATTCACATGAATATGCACATAAAAATTTAATTGAGAAGTTTAATTTTGTTTAGTTTTAGAGAGGGACTTGGGTAGAATTTTGTGATTCTTTGAGATCTCACAATTCTCTCATTTCCGCTTAAGGCTGCTTTACATTTCCGAGGGATTTCATTTTGCTAAAGCCCAACGAAGTTTTCCTTCTTTTTTTTTTTTTTTAAAAAGTAACATCCTTTGACTCACAAAGGTCGAGAAAAGAAGAGAGACACACAAAAAAGTACGTACTGTATGATTCCAAAGTTCAAGAACAGTTAGAGCTCATCTACAGTGTAAGAAAGCAGGAGTGTTACCCTTGGTGGGGAGTGATAGGGGAGGGGGAGCAAGAGTGGGGCTTCTGGGTCCTAGTCAGGATCTGTTTCTTGAGCAGGATGCAGAATTCTTGACCCGTGGAAACAAATCAGTGCTCTGGCATTTAAGATGCACTTTTCCCTCAAATAACGAACATTTAAAATAACACTCTGCTTCACACACATTAAAGTTACAGTAAGTTTTGAAACTAGGGCACATGTTAATAATTTTCCACCAAAGCATCAATGGCCAAGGAGAGTGAACATGGACCTCCAGGGGTCCAGGGGCACAGGCTCCAAGTGTGAAATGCTTCTAGGTTTCATGTTTGGTTCTTAAAATGTTTCATAAAAAACTTTACATTCTATTTTGTATTAGCTGGGTTTGTTTGAATATGAGGAAAGATGTTTCAAACTACTTACTAGTTAAGATACAAAACATTGTTTCTCATATTCAAACAAACCCTAATTAAATCTTCAAGTAAAATGAACCCTCTGGGCGAGTCACTTAAACCTCTTGGGGCCTCAATTTCTTCATTTAGAAACTGGACAAAATCATGAGTACCCAGCAGGTGGCTATTCTGTTCAAACACAGAACTGTGTGCCACTTAGCCAGTAATACTTTTCAAATAAAACTGGATCCACTTTCTTGATTCTCTGATGGAGAACTTCTGGTGGTGTGAGCTACAGAGAAGAGGCCATCAAAATATGCTTGCTGTGGGGCGTTATATGTGTGTTTTCTTAATGTACCGAACAAAACTCTGTTTCTTTGCCCGTAGCCTGTCTAGAACAACCGCCTGTCGTAAACTTGCTATTTCTTTGTGCTGCTGTTACCTGGTATGTTTAAGCAATGAAACAGCTGCTGCATTTCAATAGACAAAGGCTTACAGTATGTCTGAGGGGAGGCATTTATTGCTGGCTTTAAATTTCTTAAACAATTCCATATGGAGACTTGAGTGGCAGAACGCTTAATGTAAACTTTCAAAGGAAACTGCCCACCAAATTCTGAACTTTATGAAAGTTGGCTGAAACATATTCTTTTTCAGAAGGCAGAGTAGTCACTCCCATTTCAAAGAGGAAAGGCCACAGCACCACTTTCAATAGTGATAGTCAACAAATAGAGGACCCGGTTTTAGGCATTTATTGGTTCTGGAGGAACAGCTAGCTTTCTCACCCACAACCATTTATAGAAACAGCAGGGTTAAGTGGATGGAATTCAGAATAAGGAGTCAAAGTATTTGTTTTCTTGTTGTGATTCTATGATTAATTCTCTCACTTGAAGATCTCTTCACTTTAAATAAAAAAAAAAGTCAACACGTATGCATGACACAGTGCTGAGTGTTCACTGTGTTTCTGTTCCTTGTGCTCAACGGGAAGGAACAAATTCTTCTGGAATGAACGAAAAGGGCTCAGACGTTCTGTACAATAAAATGCCATGAGAATATGAGTACATTTTTAAAAAGGGATTTGTATTTTTACATATACATAATTACATATATAAAATTAAAATATATATTATATATATAAAACTATATACTCTTATATATATAGTAAAAAAGTGGATAAAATAATACCCAAAGAAAAGCAGTCATCCTAGATGTGTAAAACTATTTTCTGGTAGATATGAAAAGTTAAATTCAAACGAAGATAACCATAACTTCATAAGAATCCAGCATTACATAATGTTTTTGCTTTCTCCTTATTCCTATTAATCTCTACTTCAAGGTGATCAGACCTTAATTGAAGTCTTCTTTCTCATGACTCTTATGTGAGGTCTCCCTTATGTGAGGTCTCATGACTCTTATGTGAGGTCTCCCTGGAGACAATTAGCAGAACTTTACTTCCATGGGTAATACCCTGTAGGTGGGGCTTTCGCCATTTCATGAAGCAAGTGAGAACACCAGTGAGGAGGGAGGGCAATTACCCTCGTGTGTGTGTGTGTGTGTGTGTGTGTGTGTGTGTGTGTGTGTGTGTGTGTGTGTGTGTGTGTGTGTGTGTGTGTGTGTGTGTGTTTCTTGAGAAGGTGAAAGTAGGTTAGATCTGCAACAGGTTTTTTTTTTCCTTTTAACTAATTTATGTCAAGCCACTCCTCACAGCTATAGACAGGAAGTGCTATTTCCTGTGCTGATGATTTAATACAGTGCAGAGCAGAGCAGCGTTTGAACTGATGGCAGCACTAATGACTCTCAGTAAAACAGTGAAAAGATAAATGATACTTAATCAGGAAAATGTTTAAATACGCAAGTGCCTGGATTCCATGGCAAAACAACCTGAACTCATTTAAGTGAAGTTAAGAGGGTAATTTAAAAAATAGACTATTTGCTTAGTACTTTATATTTTTCAAAATGGCATATAGTCACACTTATGATGTTCTCTGACAACTCTGTGGGGTAGTTCAGGGTTCTTAGTGTAGTTTTAGAAGTGACTGAGTTCAACTCAGAGGGGCCAAATGATTTGCTTCAGGTCACACAGCAGGCCATTGACCAAGCTTAAGTATATAATTTATAGTTTCCAATATATTTGCAATTCATTGCTTACCTGCTGCTGATGCTTCAAGGCATCCTACTAACATTGTTTGAATAAATGAAATGTGTACAAAAATACAGTGAGTTAAAAACAAGATTGCTCCCGTGACTGTTTGGGGTTTCTTAAAGTCAAGAAACTCATAGATCATGAACAACAAATGGACTGTCATACTTAGAATTTTGAAAGGAATCTTTATATATGGATAATGGCTATTTACAATTCTTAAGTAGGCAGCCATATTAGTTTCTTACAACTATACTTTTCATTGTACTTCCATATATACTATCTTGGGGAACAAATCCCTAAGCCAGGTACTTTTTCTATGATTCATATTTCACATATGGAGGAAACAGGTAGAAAGAAGTTAAGGATTTGTCTTAGGTTAACAGAGTCTGTAGCAGAGCCAAGCATAGAATCCAGGTTTCTCCTAAATTCTAGTGTGGGGCTCTTTTCAGTACTTTACCATCTAATTTTTATTTGTTACAAGCAAATGCTCATAATATATCATTGATTTAAATAAGAAGGTGTCCTTAGAAGATAACTAGGAATAAAATCGTTGGTGTCTCACTTTTCAAGAGTCAGAAAAGCCTGCTATAAAATACCTCATTATAGCCTATCTTATCTAAAAGATAAGTTCTCAAACAAATTGTGATGTTATTTATGCTTTAACAAAGTAGCTACCAAAAGGACCAAACCAGACCATGTAATTTAAGTATCATTTTCTGACTGCTATAAAAATAACCATGAAAAGGGAGGGATTCTATGCAATATAGATCAACTGATGGCTAGTCTAGCAGGCACTTTGAGATCCGTGGCTCTATCATCTTTACCTTAGAAAAGGTAACTGACTTTGTAGCCAAGCAGACAGGGCAAAAAGCCCTTTCCCAGGTTAAAATAGCATTCCATAGTTTTTAGAAGGTGAAAATAATCATATTACCATATTCAGTATGTGTGTATATGTAGAAGAGAATAAATATCTTTTGCCTTTAATCTCAAAGTCTAGGAGCCAGGGTATCTGGTTTTATTGCTGGCTTTGCAACTAATTTATACCCTGACTAGAGTATTTTTGCTCTGCTTTATTGTAAGCAAATTCGCACCCTTCTAGAGGAGACAGCCAATAGGGAATACCACTGTACTGTAGCTAGAAGTTTTATGTTTTCTTTCTTAACTTCTCTTACACTCATCATTCACTTACCACTTGTAATGGAAATTGATAAGCCTAGGTGATAGGTATTTCGACCATCCAGAAAATATCACAAAGAAGCTGAAGAGAATGTGAGCAATTTCCACGCTAGGATGGGTTAGAGGTTAAAATGAGACAGTTTATAATCACTTACATTATTGATCATAAGATGCATTATCGTTTTTGGAATTAGGTCTCGGATACATTTGTTGATAATAGACATGTAGGAGTCTACGAGGTTGCGAATGGTCTCCACTTGCCTCTCCAACTGTGGGTCCATGGAAAAGTTTTCTGCTTGGCCATTCTCATCATTTTCAGTCTAACAGAAAGGAAAGCCAAACATGGATTATTTCACATTTATTCAGAAGAGAAAAATACCAGACATTATCAGATGAAAGACTTCTGTTTACTGAATTTGTAGTTGTACTACTAGATGGTAACATCTTTATCTTATCAAACAGCCATTAATTCTGAAAAGAGATCAGAACCATGCAATTATTCTACCTTTAGCCTGCCACAATTGAGGAAAAGCAAGGATTGTAATTCTGAATGAATGTTTAGATGGATGACCAGATAAACAGTGCACCTAACAACATACCTCTAGAGAACAATCTAATCTTAAGCCATTTGCAAGCTGGCCAAAGAACTGAATCCAAACATATGATGCAGATGTACACTTCTGGGAGGCGTCTCCAGGGATCCTATAGATTAGAAATAACCTTGGTGTTGTTCTGGAACTCCTAGGTCTGCATTGGAATGGATCAGCACTTGGATCAGTCCAGATTTAAAACTAAATCTCCTAGGCCTGGCCTGGAGCCAAAATAAGAGATATAGGGGATAATTCATTTTTCCATGCTCTTGCTGGAATTTGTTATATAAATTCATGCTTCTGTCATCACTACTAAAGGCTGGCTCAACTGTGAAAAACTTACAATTTTAACTTCTAACTTGTTATTCTTTGAATAAAACAGAACACATCCATACACAAAGCATTTATTTCTTCAACACGAGAGAAGCATCTGTTTTCTATACTATGTGACTTGAGTTAATTAATTTTGGCTTATCCACCAGAGGCTGGGCTGGAATGGCATCTTCATCATTAAGGACTGACCTATTGGCTTGGCATTGAAATCAATTTAGAACAAATGGTCTCCATTTCAAGTCAGGTTGAACCATCTAAGCCCCAGAACATGATACAAATATTGTTAGTGGTCTGGCTACTTTCTAGCTTTGGAAAGATTTAATTATGAATGCAAAAAATAAAAGGGGGAAATAATTTATTGCTTCCAATGTGGACATGAAGTACTTTTCTTTGGAAATGTACATACTTTGATCTGCTGGGTTTTTAATCATCCAATCAGTTCTCGGCAAAGCACTGTGCTGAATCGCTTAAAGAGATCTATAAATAACCGTTAACTTTCGATCAATATGCATGTGTGAAAGGCATATTTGTAGGCCACAAAAATCAACAATAACAAAGGTAGAAATTCTAAACATTTATAAAGGCTTCTGTTGCTCTTCTAACACCTTAAAAATATTAAAATAATATGTGCTCACTCTAAAACACAATGGTCACTTTCCAATCCTGAGAGTCTGGCTCCATACTTCAGGGTGATAACTGGAGGACATTTCTTTTTTTTTTTTTAACATCTTTATTAGAGTATAATTGCTTTACAATGGTGTGTTAGTTTCTGCTTTATAACAAAGTGAATCAGCTATACTTATACATATATCCCTGTATCTCCTCCCTCTTGCGTCTCCCTCCCACCCTCCTTATCCCACCCCTCTAGGTGGTCACAAAGCACTGAGCTGATCTCCCTGTGCGGCTGCTTCCCACTAGCTTATCTATTTTACATTTGGTAGTATATATAAGTCCATGCTACTCTCTCACTTCATCCCAGCTTACCCTTCCCCCTCTCTGTATCCTCAAGTCCATTCTCTATGTGTGCATCTTTATTCCTGTGCTGCCCCTAGGTTCTTCAGAACACCCCCCCCCCCCTTTTTTTTTTTAGATTCCATATATATGTGTTAGCATATGGTATTTGTTTTTCTCTTTCTGACTTACTTCACTCTGTATGACAGACTCTAGGTCCATCCACCTCACTACAAATAACTCGATTTCGTTTCTTTATATGGCTGAGTAATATTCCATTGTATATATGTGCCACATCTTCTTTATCCATTCATCTGTCAGTGGACACTTAGGTTGCTTCCATGTCCTGGCTATTGTAAATAGAGCTGCAATGAACATTGTGGTACATGACTCTTTTTGAATTATGGTTTTCTCAGGGTATATGCCCAGTAGTGGGACTGCTGGGTCGTATGGTAGTTCTATTTTTAGTTTTTTAAGGAACCTCCATACTGTTCTCTATAGTGGCTGTATCAATTTACATTCCCACCAACAGTGCAAGAGGGTTCCCTTTTCTCCACACCCTCTCCAGCATTTATTGTTTGTAGATTTTTTGATGATGGCCATTCTGACTGGTGTGAGGTGATACCTCATTGTAGTTTTGATTTGCATTTCTCTAATGATTAGTGATGTTGAGCATTCTTTCATGTGTTTGTTGGCAATCTGTATATCTTCTTTGGAGAAATGTCTATTTAGTTCTTCTGCCCATTTTTGGATTGGGTTTTTTTTTTTTTTGATATTGAGCTGCATGAGCTGCTTGTAAATTTTGGAGATTAATCCTTTGTCAGTTGCTTCATTTGCAAATATTTTCTCCCATTCTGAGGGTTGTCTTTTTGTCTTGTTTATGGTTTCCTTCACTGTGCAAAAGCTTTTAAGTTTCATTAGGTCCCATTTGTTTATTTTTGTTTTTATTTCCATTTCTCTAGGAGGTGGGTCAAAAAGGATCTTGCTGTGATTTATATCAGAGTGTTCCGCCTATGTTTTCCTCTAAGAGTTTTATAGTGTCTGGACTTACATTTAGGTCTTTAATCCATTTTGAGTTTATTTTTGTGTGTGGTGTTAGGGAGTGTTCTAATTTCATTCTTTTACATGTAGCTGTCCAGTTTTCCCAGCACCACTTACTGAAGAGGCTGTCTTTTCTCCATAGTATATTCTTGCCTCCTTTATCAAAACTAAGGTGACCATATGTGTGTGGGTTTATCTCTGGACTTTCTATACTGCTCCACTGATCTATATTTCTGTTTTTGTGCCAGTACCATACTGTGGAGGGCATTTCTGTGGCATCTTACTGCTACTACAGCAAGAGAGAGGATTGGAAGTTTCAAAAATGAAAGTTGTTTCCCTATACCATTTCTTTTTAAATGGTCTTTGGTCACTGAAAGAATTAAATCAAGTAGTTTCTTATTTTTATTATTAATTTGTAATATAAGCACAATAGGATCTGGGATAAATAGGTAAAAAGCTAAGGCCATAGAGTGGTAAAGTGATAGAGGGAAGGTCAGCCATGGCAGTGAAAAACCAATTGTTTTCCCAAACATCTTTCCAGGGCATAAAAACCACTGCAGATTGTGTTCCATGCTGAGCCCAAATTCTAAGAATCAGTGGTAACTGCGATGTTGTTTTAAGGGTATTGTATTTGAAAGTAAAAACTTTAGGTTCAAATTCAGGCTTTATCATATAGTAGTTGTGTGGCCACACCTCACTTATTTAATGTAACTGAGACTCAGCTTCCCCATCTTTAAAATGGGAATACACTTCTCTGGAAAACTTGTGGAAGTTAAATGAGATAATGCATATGAAGTAACCTAGCCAAGGGCCTTGTGGGTGCTCAATAACGTTAGTTTCTTTCTTTCCTTTCTGAATATTCATGGAATGAGTTAGAGAGCCGCTTGACTCTCAACATACATTATGGAAATTTAAGTTGAAAAATTTGAGCACAAGACATTTTCAATTCCAACCATACAAAAATGGCAAACTGTATTTTTTTATACCACCATGTTTTCTGCAAGCTAGTCCCTTTGCCTGGAATCCCCTCCTCCCATCTGTGAAGATCTTTCATCTTTCAAAACCCAGCTCCACCATCACCTCTTCTAGACAAACTCCCGATGGCCCTCAGACCCTCCACCGCTTCCCATACTGTACTTCATCTGTTTTCTTGTACTACTGTTTATTATTTTATCCAGCCTAGTTTTATACTTCTCCCCTATTAGACTCTGGGGTCTTGTTTATCTCTCCCTTCTCAGCACCTAGAACAGAGCTTGATGCACCAGAGAAAGAGGAGAAGGAGGAGGAGCTGACACTACAAAAGGGTTTACCTAAATCAAGAAAGCTGCCTCAGTGCATTTCAGGATCTCCAAGAGTGCCTACTTGTTACAAAAATTGGAGATGAGAGAAACCTCAAGTTGATGAGCTAGGATCCACTACTACTTGATCATAGTGAGGATGATAAAATGATGATGAAATTATGTATATAAGTGAGACCACATGACCTACAGCTTTGTGATGAAAACATCTTTTACATAAAGCAATATAAACCTCCATAATGGATAAAGTACAATTCAGTTTGTCTCTCTGATCTGAAACATACTGGGATTTTGCTGTTGTATTTAACAAAAGGGGGTGATGGCATTTCAGCAGCAACATACTACCTCTCCCAGGAACATTTATTGAGCACTTACTGTGTTCTAGATACTGTGATAAGCACTTTACATAGAAGATCCACACCACAACCTTAGGAGGTGGGTACCATTGTTATTGTCAACCTAAGAGCATGCTGAGGCTCTGAGAGCTGAAACGTGTTCAATAAGTGTAAGATGAATATAATGTGAATCCAATTTCTGTTTTTCCTTAGGTATAAAAAAATCAAGAAGCATTATGAAACAGGGGAAAATCTATAATATATCAAGTTAGTTTCACAGATAAAATAATAAATGTAGAAAGAGTTTCTAGGAAAAAGATGTCATTTTAAATACTGATATTTGTTAAAAAAAAAAAAAAAAAAGATTGAGCCAGAAGAGAAAACCAGAATAAACAGCATTTATTAAAAGAACCTCTAGGAACATGAAACACCAGGAAAATTATACCACCATTCTTATTTTCATATAGAAACACTGAATTTTCCCACTTCACACTATTCTTAACATTTAGCCTTGCTTTAATTTCTGCATATAAAAATATGCAAAAGACATTGACATTCACTTTTTGAAATCAGATGCAAATAATAAACAAAGCATTGGAGTGAATGGAGAACACTGAACGGTTTAATTCTCAACATTAAAAAAAAAGAAACGTTCCAGAATAACCAGTAAAACAATTAGAAATTCTCTTTAGTTTTTGGAAATACTAGTAGGCATGTAGTCACATGCAAATCTTAACTACTCTGATAATACCATGGGCATGATGGGGACTCATAGAATTCAAAATGCAAATTTAATTTCTTTTCTCATTTTAGAAAGAAAGAAGGAGTAACTTCCCCTTCCAGTATGTCTAAGATGAATGGGGACAATGTACATATGTGGAACTTTTCTTTTAACTGAGTAACTGCAGAGAGCAAATACTCCCTTTTCTCTAACTCCAGTCTTAAGCAAATTCTCTTTCATTCTCTTTTCTGTATGAATACTGAGTATGACTATGTATTATTTTCTTTGTTTAAACTATAGGATTGCAATAGGATTCTTTGCAGTCTAAGCACTGAAGTGACAGCTGTTTATCATTATCCTCATCAAGGGAATGTAAAATAAAAATAGTAATTTGTCTCTGATCTTTGAGGCAAAAAAGAATGGTCTGCAAACATTTAACCTTTTATGCGCAGGTTCATTGATGCTGTTTACAAAATGTGACTAATATTGTGAAAACCAGCTTTCTTCTGAAAAATAACAATGGACAGCCTTCCTATTGTAAATTTTTTCTAAATAGCTTTTGAGAAATCTAATGCAATTTAAACAATCAAAAATAGCAACTTAGCACTATAAATGTAAACTTGTTTATAAAAATTAATATTAATTTCACAGTATTCAAGAAACAGGCTGCTTTACAAAATTTTAATTTAAAAGCTTTCCCCTAAAGACTTGAAACTTTAACAGGTGAAAGAATGATAGAGCCAAATCAGAAATAATTCCCACGATACCTCAAAGCATCCACTATAGAAGCTCTGGGCTTGATCAGGATATCTATTTTTCATATGTTCTGTTTCTGTCTCCTTCCTTTCCTTAAAGCTCTTACTTAATTATGTCACAGGCTTCTTTGAGGATCATTGAAACCATCTAAATAAGGCTGGTGACTGCAACTCTTTAAAAGTAGAATAATAGAAATCTGAAGTATCCTGGCAATAATATGTACATAAACATACTATTGAGCTAAAGGGGAGTTTGCTGCATCTCTTCTCAGCAGTGGAGAACTTTGGGAGTTAATCTACAGATCTACACAAGTGATTTTCCCAGATAACCAATGCTTGCCCCTTTTAAAGCATCTTATTATTGTTATACAATTCTCCACTCCCTTTAAAAAAAGGGTAAAAAATATCATTTAACTTTTCTTAGTGAAGCAGGTTGTCATTCTGAAAATACTGTTTCCATGGTAATGCTGCTTTGAATTTTCTAGCCCCACAATATGGAGAATGTTTCACTAAGAACCTTTCCCCACTCCCAGTCATTCACTTCTAATTTGCAGAGGCCAGAAAGGCAGGCAATGAAACTTGTAAAAAAAAAAAAAAAAAAATGGGAGAAACATGTTCCAGGAAGCCTTTGAGGATAGTCTAGGCTACAGTCTGGTACTTTGAGGCACGTATTTCATTGTTATTTCAACATAATAAGTTCATATTTATGAACTTATCTGTTCTCTGGAGAATGCTAATACACAGTCTCACTAAAGATTATAAAATAGTATGTGATTCAGTGTTACATTGCTTAGTGGAGTTTATAGGTGCTGTAAGAATTCAGAGAAGCAGAAGATCAGGGAGGCTGGGATGGGGAGTTACAATGGTCCCACTCTAATGATTTAACTTTACTTCACAGCATTCTCTAATAATTGAGAAATCTAATGCAATTAGATTAAGGGAGAGAGAGATGAGTCAAAAAATAATCCATCTTCATCCTCTCTATTCTATCACAGGTCTTGCCATCCCTCCTCTTTTGGTAGACCAAATATAAATTTGGGAAGCCTCCTCTCCTCCACTTTCAGTTCTGGTGGTTAGATGGGACCTCACTGATAGGGCCAAGTCCCCCCAGATATCCATTTGGCCTGGCCTCTGCGATGACAGATGGCAACGTGACCAAGCAAAGCCAATCACAGCACATTTGTCAGAACTGTTAGGAAGGAGACGTTCCTTTTCAGTTAGGATGAAAACTTTTTAAGATGTAAGCCTGAGGGCTAGCCTGCCTCAGAGAGAAGAGGGGTCAAACCTGCCAGTGAATGAAGTCAACAGAGAGAACTGCATAGCTGAGACATGGAGAGGGGCAGATATTTAAAGACATTATTGGAATGTCTGGATCCAGCTGGGACAGCTCTATCTACCTCTGGATTATGTAGTTACACCAGTCAGTAAACGGTTTTGTTATTTTTAAAAAGTTGAGTACACTTGAATTTAATTTCTGTTACTTATGCCCTAAAGAGTCCAAATGAATAAAACACTTAGATATTCATGATGTTCTCTCAGCCTAAAACTTTTTTCTTACACCTCCACCTGTTCGTCCTTCACGGTTTAGCGCGAATGTAACACATCTTTGAATGCTGCAGGTAAAACACAACACCCTCTGAACATCCAGTTTAGATTTTTTATCCTTTGTCTTGTATCTTTGTTAGGTATGTAAATGTCCATTTCCCTAGCCAAAATGAAAGTTTCCTGAAGGCAGGGATCATAATGGTTGATGGCAAATCCACAAGAAAAAGGTGAAAGTTATAGGGCTAAAATGATGTTCAGACAATCCTTAGAGGATACCATTACTACATTGATGCATTCGTGTTACATTACTACATATACTAGTTAATGGGCTATATTTTTCTTTTTTTCTTCAACCAAATTGGTAGACTGACTTCTACCATATGGAAACATTTCTACATTGAAAGTTATGATGAAAAAAAAATCTCACTAAATGACAGTAAAATGTCAGATAGTTTTTAAACTGATTTACATTCACTGACCCATTTAATCCTACAGCAACCTTATGAAGTAGATATTATTATTATTGTTGCTATTGTTGTTATTTGCATTTTACAGATGAGGAGACTGAGAAGCAAACTCACTTGCTTAAAGTCACTTAGTTAATAAGTGGTAGAGTGGGAATTCCATACAGATATTCCAATTGCAGAATGTATTCTCTTAACTGCTATATTATATTACATCTTCTCCATTCTTGATTAGGGTGGGGATGATACTCACCCCACCAACAAAAGTGATCTACAAATACCTTGAAATGAGAGATGTACTTCCAAATGCTACTAGGATGACCAAATATAGTCCTGTGAGAAATGCCTTATAGACGTAAAACAATTCTTCATGATGTTGGTCACAATGAAAGCCCTTCTGTGATTCAGAGTGATTCTTTTGGTGCTGCTAATTTTATAACGTCACTATCATCACAAATGTTTCATACTCAAGTAACCAAATATTATGATCACAAGAAAAATCTTAGTGGTTTCATTTGTAAGAAGATAATACCTGAAGACTAGGAACAAAAATGACCATCTCAAAAGAGTAATCTATGCTTTTGGAATTCTACTTTTCTTATCTAAAATGCATAACTGCAGGGAAATTTCAAGTTATTACATCCATCATACCATTTGTTTAACAGATATTCTTAAAGTTCATTCATTTTAGAATCAGGGTATTAAGGGATTATAAGGTCTATGCAATGAAACATTGGGTCTTGTTATAAAGACTGAAAGATGGACAAAGATGTGAAAGAAAAATCATAAATATTATAAAACAAAATCTATCTATTGTTTCGTTCTTCAGAAATGTTTACATGGATGAGTACTGATGCATCACAGTAAAGTTAATAAAGTCCTAGAGAAAGCAGGGGCAATAAAATTCAAGTATTATGAAAGCATTAATTTAGTTCTTCCTTATATTATGAGGTAAATAATCTTAAAAGTTCAATATAAATACAGTATCACTTGCTTTACATGCAAAAACATGTAAAAAACAAACGAAAAAGAATGCAGTGGATTACAAACACACAATGGTAAAACGCTTTAGGTAGAATCGTTACTTCTTTCAAGAGTGTAGGGAAAAAAACGAAGCCTTTAAAGAAGAAGCTACAGTCAAGGGTTTTAAATTTCTCCAAGGTCCACTGAACACTGTAGTTGATAAAGCTGTCAACCACAGAATTCTACTGCAGAATTCCCAGAGGCCTCAAGATAACTTTTTCATCCATCCCTACAAATGAATTAGTGAATACACCTTGAGGGCCCAACAGCCTTACCAGACGATCCAGATAAAACATCTAAAAGCTGTTTTAGACAATTTAGATTAGTTTCTGTTAATATGAGAGATGAAAGTAAAATCAGAAGAAATTCGCCATGTTGAGATATTGCAAATTTCTTGTTTCCAACGTTCAAAGGTAGAACATTTCTGGTGACAGCGCTGGACCACATCTGTCTGGGTCATAAAATATACAGCACATACAGTGGAATTGGAAAGTTACTTCCAAAGTTGCCAAAAACAGAACTCCTGTCTTTGTAGATAGTCGTTCCCAATTAACAAATACTCTAAAATGTAAGGAAGTTTGTCTCAATTTAGGCAAAATTTCAGTTTGCAGAAAATAGAAATTCATGAAGATGATAAGAATAAAATATACTGTAGATGCTGAAACTACTGATATTGAAAGTAAGATTGATTGGACAAAGAGCTATATACCAGAAGTTATAACCATTGAGTCTGGAGTTTGTCTTTTGTTACTTCTCTCCATCCCTCTTCTGAAACTCTGTGTGTGTGTGTGTGTGTGTGTGTGTTGCCTGCTTACCAATATGGAGGATGGAACATGTATTTAAAACAAAACTTACTTTGCTTCACCTTAATACTGATATTTGCTTCAGCTATCAAATTCTGTCTACTTTTCACAGAGTGGTGAAAGTTAAGAGAGACAAGATGACTTAAAGATCAGCAACTTATGGTTTCATTTATAATAAAAATTAAAACTCTTCTAAGGTAAATTTATGAAAAGGTAAAATTACTATTAGAAAAATTCTATAGTATTTTAAAGTTTGTATACATGAGATTGTACTGAGGGCTGTGTTAATAAAATTTGTAAACATGACTTGAAGTATAAGAGAAAAATTGATGTGGTTTCTTAAACTCTTTCTTCCCCTAGACTGTTTTAAAAGTAGTTTAGGAGCAGATATCAGACTACAACCACTAACAGATGTTGATCAATCAATCTACAGTTCCAAATAATGTTTTTTATGACCAGATCAAGTTGTTCCTTTACAGAATAACAAGGTAACTTTAGATTAGAGATGTAAATATTGCTAAGAAAATGTACTAATGCATGTATTCACAGTTTCCCCCGAATTTCCCTTTTTCCTAACCATGGCTTCAAAATTCCCAGAAATGTTATTATTACTGAGTACTATGATATTCCCTCTGCCAATTGTTTACGTCTACTCAATCCATATAAACACTTTCAAAGTAAAATAGATATAACGATTTCTGAATTAAAGAGTTGTGGTTCAATAACGTATTAAAAACACAGACACAGTCACTTCTTTTAGCTCTGAAATGACCAGGCAGTCAAGGAAGATATACACATTTGCTGATCAAAAGAGAAACACAATAGCTTTATCTGCATCATTTTTAGGAAAACAGACCAAAAAAATAACTGTCAATAATTTTTAAATGCATTCACAGACACCATCTCAGTTGATTCCCAAAACAATCTTATGAGAGAGAAGTATGGGAAGGAATAAAGGAGGTGATCAAGTTAGACCACTTGGTTCTACCACTTACTAATTCTGTGTCCTTGGGCAGGTTAATTAATCTCTGGGTCCTTCAGTTTTCTGTCAAATAGAGTAATAATGGTACCTATTATCATTATTACCTTTCAAAGGGTTGTTGTGTGGATTAAATAAATTACTAGGGTAGAATTCAGAAGAGTGCCTGGCACATAATAAACCCTCAATAAATTTTAGCCATTATTATTCACTAAGGAAGAAGAAATTAAAGCACAGAGAGGGAAAAAGATGTACCTGAGATCATAAAGAGAGGAAGATCCAAATGGAACTCTGACCTAATTTTCCTTGTGTACATTTCATGATCTTTATATACCATCTCACTGCTTTTGCTCATTAGCAATACCTCAGTAAAACTGAGTATTGGGCCTCCCTGGTGGCACAGTGGTTGAGAATCTGCCTGCCAATGCAGGGGACGTGGGTTCGAGCCCTAGTCTGGGAAGATCCCACATGCGCGGAGCAACTAGGCCCGTGAGCCACAACTACTGAGCCTGTGCGTCTGGAGCCTGTGCTCCGCAACAAGAGAGGCCGAGATAATGAGGGGCCCGCGCACCGTGATGAAGAGTGGCCCCCACTTGCCGTAACTGGAGAAAGCCCTCGCACAGAAACGAAGACCCAACACAGCCATAAATAAATACATAAATAAATAAATAAAATTAAAAAAAAACAAAACAAAAAACTGAGTATTAAAAGTGGAATTAAATAGAAAGTGAGAAATTTATTCATAATTAGAACTTTTTCTTACTCCTCCAACAGGTGATGGATACAGTGTTTTAACACTCCAAAGATATAAAATACAGTGCGGACCAATAGAAATATAATGCAAGCCACATTTCTGTGGCCACATTAAAAAAAGTAAAGCAAAATAAGTGAAGTGCATTTGAACAATGTTTTATTTAACAAAATACATCCAAAATATTATCATTTTGACATATGTTTATGGGCTAAGTTGGATCTCCTCAAAATTCCTTTGTTGAAGTCCTAACTCCCAGTATCTCAGAATGGGACTGCATTTGGAGATAGAGTCTTTAAAGAGGTAATTAAGTTAAAATGAGACCATTAGGGTATGCTTCATCCAATATGACTGGTGTCTTTCTAAGGAGAGAAAATTTGGACATAGGCACACACAGAAGGAAGACCAGATGATAACAGAGGGAAGATGGCCACCTATAAGCCAGTAAGAAAGGCCTCAGACGAAACCAATTCTGCTGACACATTGAGCTCAGATTTCTACCTTCCAGAATTGTGAGAAAATAAATTTCTGTTGTTTAGGCCACCTAGTATGTGGTAGTTTGTTATGGCAGCCCCAGAAAACTGATACAATGTATAATTAATATAAACATCATTAGATAGTTTCCTCCCTCCCTTCTTCCCTCCCTCCTTCCCTTCCGTCCTTCCTTACTTCTTTCTTTCCTTCCTTCTTTAGTTCTTTTTCTGTTTTTTTTCCACCATGTCTTTGAAATCCAGTGTGTATTTTACACTTACAGCACATCTCAATTTGGACTAGGCACAGTTCAAGTGCTCAGTAACCATAGTGGCTACCTCATTGGACAGTGTAGACACAAGTGTAGGTACATGGTATTATATTTTTCTAAATAAAGGTTTCTTTTTAAGTTCTAAAGAAATTCTGCTCATTTAGAAAACTTTATAAATGGTTACACAGTAACAATCCTGTTCTTAAGTTCCAGTTCCACTGTTAAACAATATTGCTGACTCATGCTGCTAAAAATATTCACATTAGACTGATATTCTCAGAATGGCTCCCTGATAAATCCTATGTTTCCTGGTTAAGTGTACAAAAGTTTTATTTCCTTTTGGTTATAGTGTCAAGTGAGACTTTGAGAGAGCATAAAATGATCTCATTAAGGTAATCAGTTGTGCACTTAATTTTAACTTTTATTGAGATACTGTCAGTATGGGGATGGAGTTTAACGAGCATGTACCACTTTAAGGTGATAAGAATAGAGAATAATATGCTTTACAGATATCCACTTGAAATCATGAAGGTATTGGTAACACACTCAATTCTCATTCAGCCATGAATGAGAATTTTCTAATCTGTGGATTTTCCAGGTAGTCAGCTGGGATCTGATTTTAGTTTAATGACCATTTTGTTGCTCATGAATATCCTAATCTCAGAGCCAAGACTCTCCTTCTTCCCCAAATCAGAGAAATTTGTTAATCATCAGTGTTTCATTGAAAAATTTGTCAGAGAGCTAAGATTGAATTTACTAATTAAACTGATAATGGGGAAAGCCTGTGGAATTTTGTTTTCATCCAGGACTATTTTCGTACATCTCAATGCATATCTACTGAAGGCTGATGTTAACTGGAATATAACCAAATGGTTTTTAAACCTACTACTCTTGTGATAAACGCTACATCGCTAAGGACTGTAACTGCTCACACCCGGGGTTTGGTGGTTTTTACTCTTCTGTACGCACTCATCTACAGAATGTACAACTCAAAGTTGTACTTGGAAACTGGTATAATCTTTAGGTAAAAACAGGTAAAATACAGAGCAGGATTTACATAACTTTCTAAAGCATTGTTTTTCAACTTGCGGTTTGTGGATATATTCCTGAGGAGAAATTTTTTTCAATGACAAAGTAAAAATTTTGTGTTTTTGCTTTACTATAATTAAAAAAACTGCAATGATCTCAATGACTCCATTTGTTTTTTTACCATTTCATGCATTAATATTTCAATTGGTATTTCTAAAAGATTAAGGACTCCTTTTCAAAAAAACATAACCATAGTACCATTGTCACCTCAAAAATATTTAACAAGAATTTCTTAACATCAGTGACTCTTAAAAAAATCTATTTATTTGGGAAATTTTAAATACGTGTAAAAGTAGAGAGAGTAGAGAGAATAATATAAATTAACCTGGAGGTGCTCATTACTCAGCTTCAGTAATTCACCACATGGACATCCTTGTTCTATCTTCCTCAACTATTTTGAGGCAAACTCCAACATCATATAATTTTATCTGTAAATATGTCAGTGTGTATTCCTAAAAGGACCCTTAACAATCATAACCACAATACTGTTATCACACCTAAAAATATTAATAATTTCTCAACATTACAAATATTCAGTGTTCACATTACATTTCCCCAGTTGTCTTGGAAAAAAATTTTTTTAAGTTTATATCCAGCGTAGAAGACTGTGAGATGGTTATCTATATGATAACCTTCCCTCGACCATCAGAATTGATCTCTCCCTCCTACACATTTATTGCTTATTTAAATGTTTCTTCTTCTTAAGAATTTACATTTTTTCCTATGAATTATTATTAATTGCTTTCTAGTAGGTCTTTTCCACTGTATTATAATTCATTGCACATGGTTAGTACTCTATAGTGTTTAATAAATGGAAATGGAATTTTTCTTCTCGTAGATTGAAGGGAAGGGTAAGAATAGAACGGGGGGAAGGATGAAATAAGGGTATTGGGCAGCTTCATCTGGTTGGTCTCAACGTTCTCCCAAAAACAGAGGAGACATGCCTGCCTAGAGGCATGTGAGGAACTGATGTGAAGAAAGATCATATTTGGAGCAGGTACCACATCAGTCAACAAAGAGATGAGTAAAAGGAGGTGAAGGTCCTATAAGTGTTGGGTATCATAAATTTGCAAGGGACCATATTTTTGCAGCAAGTTTTCTTTTCCTAGGAGTTCACAGTTGGAAGGACAAAGAAAGCAGACAGCATAAAGGTCCAGCGTTGTTGACTGGTGCAGTGAGCTTCACCAAAATCACTAACGAACATTTAACATGGGAGGGTGGCAGGGGGGTTGGGGTGGGGTGGGGAGGTGGGGGGTGTGGCCGAATGATGCCTCAGACGGCACTGAGATGATGAGCAGGGTGTGCAGGTGGAGGAGAAAACCTAAAGCAATCCGTCAGTCCAGGCTTTCAATCTGGCTGCTGAGAATAGCCTGGGATGATTTTGAAGAATATCCTTGACTGGGCCCCACCCACAGAGATTGTGATTTACTCGGTCTGGGATGAGGCCTGGAGCACCTGCGATTTTTTTAATTCTCCTAGGTTGAGAACCCCTGCAGATATAGATCTGGGAAAAGCAGAAGGGGTGAGGGGATTGAAGGTTCTACGGAGGATAGAGTACAGGATGAAGTAAAAATGCTATTTACGGTCTGATGCCTGAAAATTCCCAGGAAAAAGAAAGGTCTGACTTTACATAAAAGAAAGTATCTATGTTTTAAGATCCAAATGTGATCTCAGCTAGTTTCCACTGGACAGACGTCACCATTCCCTGACAGTCATAATTGGCACTGTGGTAGACAGAGGGTGGACGGTAAAGGAAAAGTTACCAAAAAAAAGTTATTTCAAAAAGAAAGTTGCCGATCCCAGAACAGGCCTGTAGGGTCCTTCTGAGCCTCAGTGAGACCAAGGAGAGACAAGTACTGAGAGGACACGGGATGCTTGGGAAATCCCATCATGGGCCAGACCCAAGGTCAGCCGACTCAACAGATCTCAAGTGACCTCCTGTGGGAAGGCTTGGAGCAACTCTCTGACTTCAACTGTAAAAATCAGGCAGAGCCCTGGTTTTCTAAGTAGCCATTTGTGGCTCTCATTCATAAATTTGGCTAAGAGGTTTTTTAATTCATTTACCTTTCCTGCCAGCACCACCTTTGGGAACTAACGAGTTCCATAAGTTTATAACCCGCTATGTGAAGTAGATTTCCTTTCGTTTACCCTAAACTTACTTCACTCTGTTTTAAAGAGTGCCCTCCTTGTTCTAAAAAGAAAAAGTAAATAAGACTGTAAGATGAGGACAGATTGACTGAAGTAAGCAGGGGAGAAAAAGAGCTAGGTGTTATAAGGAACCGCAGACTACCTTAAATTCTTAGTATAGTTTTAAAAGGCAAAACGTGGCTGGAATGCATGACCAAGAGGGGAGCTGAGTGTGCCAAACAACAACGGCTCCATTGTTCTTAGTATGGTTAGACCCTTCCAGGGGTTCTGCAGCCTGCTCAAATGAAAGGGAGAACTTGAATGTTTAGCAGACATCAATAAAACGGATTAAAACACTGAAAGTGGACTTGGAAGAAAAATTAAACAAATTTGGATTTTTCAGGTTAGAGAAAAAAGGTCTAGTATCTAGGATACTATGTATAAAATGGAAAATAGTTGTCTGACCTTTCAATTAAAAGACAAAGAGAAGGAGTCAAGGTGCATCAGATGGTTATCTAGCTTTGCCATAAGAAGGAACGTTCTGGCACCGGCAATTATACATTAAGATTAAAAAAACTGTGTGGTTTATTTTTCTTGAAAGTTCCTATTTCCAAAATGATTTGGGGTTCATCTTGCCTTTATACCTGCCTCAATGGATTATAAAGACAGCTAAATAGGTTTTTACTCAGAGGGATATGGCAATATTGGATTAGGTAAAGGTATGAAACCAATGAGGATATAAGCATCTTAGAAAAGAAAGGAATTTGTGATTAAAATATTAATATGTATAATTTTTAAAACAACAAGGAAACAACAAATAATTAAAAAACATATTTAGTGGGCTGAATAGTAGACCAAAGTATTTGTTGCATTCTTTCCTTTAAGGTCTTAGTACAAAGTTGATTATAGGAAAGTCTTGTGTTTTAATGGAAAATAGGGCAAAGGTTATGTGTAACAGGAATCCAGTCATGTGGAGCTTGCAGAACGCAGGTTAGGCTCATAAAACTGCTCATTAAAATGCTCTGTTCTAAAGCAAAAGCAAATAAATGAGCTCAAGGAAAAGAGCCACAGAAATCGTCTAGAAATATTTCCATGAAAGGCTGTGAAAATAGTCCTCCCTAGTCGTAAGAAATGTTCGGTTATTGCTTATACAAATAGCCACACTTAAAAGACTTTTAAATACCTTCCCTGCAATGCTGGTTTTTGACCTTCTGCCAAGAGCTACTTAATGTTTTTTTTTTTTTTTTTAATTTTTCTGAATAGACTGTATGATGAACAAAAATAAAAAGGCACACACACCAGAAGTTTTTAAAACAGCATGAGCAGAATAGTTTAGTATTAACCCCCATCCCCAAATTCTGTATTACATTCAGCAAATTTACAAGTTCTACACTGGCTTAAAACCCCTATCCCAAATTATAGAAATGAAGATCCCAAAAAATCTTGAAGATTTAAAGCACTTCTGTTTTCTACACTTAACCATCTTATAGACTGAGGAATTTTAAATTCACAATAGTAACAGCTTGCTGGCAAAATAATGAACAGCAAGAGGACTTCTAAGAAGGCAGCTAGCCCCGAAGCAGCTCAGACAGACCATGCTTACACAATAGCTGGCTGGTCTATAAGACCTCAAAGCCAAAAACAACACAAACAGCCAGCAGCGCCATCAGTATAGAGGGAAGTGCACAACTTGATGCTTATTAAGTGTGTGTGTGTGGGGGGGTGGGGGGTGGGGGTGGGGTGTCCAGACGCCAATCTGATTTTTAATGTAAATTCAGTGATGCCCCAGGCTCTGTCTGAGTCACCAGAGACGCAACCTGGTGGAATCTCACCAGGCCAAATGATTAACCAGAGGGAGGCCGGCTCACTCAAAACAGACTGCTCCAGAAAGAAGCACAAGTAGCGAGGCATGTGGTCTGTATTCACACCCGACTATTCTAACTGTGGCTTTGCTTTGCACCATTTCCATAGCCTGTTAGAGCCACGAGAAAGTCGACAGGAGCATGGAAATTTTTCCTGCTTTTTTTTTTTTTTAAAGTAGAAGGAATTACCAATGGCAATATTCTCTTTTCACTTCAATTTATTTTATCATAAGAAAAGCCATCAGGAGTTATGAGAAGCAATGCATCAAACTGAGAGAGATTCCTTCTAAAAAGCAAGGCTGGATCACAACAGGCTTCCTGCCAACATTTACTCTGCTGTTTCAGTGTGTTTTGTTGTTGTCCTTGTTGCTGTTTTACTCTGTTGGGGAGGGAACTGACTGTGAGTCTGGCCGAGTTTTGGCTAAAATAAAAATACAGAGCTATTTTACACAGCTGAACCAAATTTCACATCCTGTGAGACGGCTTAGACATTTGATAAACACATCTTGGCAACAACATCTCATCTCTTTAGAGTTAGCTCTGAAAAGGGTATTTCCTAATTCACCCAGCCCTAAACAAAATCATCTGCTGCTCTTTTTCCCACTGGCCTCTAACACACCTTATTCTGGAATAATGCTTTCTTTTGCCTTAGTAGATTTTCAAAATCAGCATTATTCTTCCCACAGTGGTAGTTTACATTTTTATACACACACATACACACATGGACACACACACACTTGCACAAGTTAGCAAGATTAAAAGCCTCTCATTTTTTATTCTTGAAGCCCCAAAAGGGAAAGTGTTATTCATGTGCCAAGGAATACAGCCGTTCATTATTTTTCCTTTCTTTCTCGCTGTATATCCTCCCAATAGGATTAAAAGCAGTCTGGGATGTGGAGTATTGAGGTAGAGGAAGAGAGAGAGGAGTGGGAGGGAGAAAAAGATGGCATTTTAATAGCCTCGACCATGCTGACTCAACACAGTAGGGACCTTGTGCTTCCTTCCTACTTAGCCTTGCACTTGGCCCCGTTCTACCGAAGCCATGCATTGATGTCTCTGGATAGAGCTGGGAGGGGAGACCCCTAATAGATGGGCCTTCTGAGAATGAGGGAGGTTGGAGAGGCCTAGGAAACTATCATAACCTTATCTTTGATTTTTTTTTTTTTATTTCAAAGACGACACAGACAGATGGAGAGATATACCATGTTCTTGGATTGGAATAATCAATATTGTGACAATGACTATACTACCCAAAGCAATCTACAGATTCAATGCAATCCCTATCAAATTACCAATGGCATTTTTCACAGAACTAGAACAAAAAATTTCACATTTTGTATGGAAACACAAAAGACCTCAAATAGCAAAAGCAATCTTGAAAAATGGAAATGGAGCTGGAGGAATCAGGCTCCCTGACTTCAGACTATACTACAAAGCTACAGTAATCAAGACAGTATGGTACTGGCACAAAAACAGAAATATAGATCAATGGAACAGGATAGAAAGCCCAGAGATAAATCCACACACATAAGTCACCTTATCTTTGATAAAGGAGGCAAGAATATACAATGGAGAATGATAGCCTCTTCAATAAGTGGTGCTGGGAAAACTGCACAGCTACATGTAAAAGAATGAAATTAGAACACTCCCTAACACAATACACAAAAATAAACTCAAAATGGATTAAAGACCTAAAAGTAAGGCCAGATACTATAAAACTCTTAGAGGAAAACATAGGCAGAACACTCTGACATAAACCTCAGCAAGATCTTTTTTGACCCACCTCCTAGAGTAATGAGAATAAAAACAAAAATAAACAAATGGGACCTAATGAAACTTAAAAGCTTTTGCACAGCAAAGGAAACCATAAACAAGACAAAAAGACAACCCTCAGAATGGGAGAAAGTATTTGCAAACGAAGCAACTGACAAAGGATTAATCTCCAAAATATACAAACAGCTCATGAAGCTCAGTATCAAAAAAACAAACAACCCAATCAAAAAATGGGCAGAAGACCTAGACTTTTCTCCAAAGAAGACATACAGATGGCCAACAAACACATGAAAAGATGCTCAACATCACTAATTATTAGAGAAATGCAAATCAAAACTGCAATAAGGTATCACCTCACAGCAGTCTGAATGGCCATCATCAAAACAATCTACAAGCAATAAATGCCGGAGAGGGTGTGGAGAAAAGGGAACCCTCTTGCACTGTTGGTGGGAATGTAAATTGATGCAGCCACTATGGAGAACAGTATGGAGATTCCTTAAAAAACTAAAAATAGAATTACCATGTGACCCAGCAAACCCACTACTGAGCATATACCCTGAGAAAACCATAATCCAAAAAGATACCTGTACCATAATGTTCACTGCAGCACTATTTGCAATAACCAGGACATGGAAGCAACCTAAATGTCCATCAACAGAGGAATGGATAAAGAAGATGTGGTACATATATACAATATTACTCAGCCATAAAAAAGAACGAAACTGGGTTATTTGTAGTGACATGGATGGACCTAGAGACTGTCATACAGAGTGAAGTAAGTCAGAAAGTGAAAAACAAAGATCGTATATTAACACATATATGTGGAATCTGAAAAAACTGGTATAGACTATCTTATTTACAAAGCAGAAATAGAATACAGACATAGAGAGCAAACGTATGGATACCAAGGGGGAAGGGGGGGGATGAATTGCGAGATTGGGATTGACATATATACACTATTGATACTACGTATAAAATAGATAACTAATGAGAACCTACTGTATAGCACAGGGAACTCTACTCAGTGCTCTGTGGTGACCTAAATGGGAAGGAAATCTAAAAAAGAGGGGATATATGTACATATAGCTGATTCACTTTGCTGTACAGTATAAACTAACATAATATTGTAAAGCAACCATACTCCAATAAAAATTAAAAAATAAAATTAAAAAAGTAACCTTATCTTTGATTTTTAAATAAATTTTCATCTTGAAAATCAGTCAGGAAATTTTGAAGAGTATTGACCAGTTATTTTGCAAAGTGTCTCTCAGTTTGAGTTTATCTGAGGTTTCTTCATTATTATTCCAGGTTGTACATTTTTGTCAAGCAAACCACATAAATGAGATGTCGGCCTCAGTGAATTACATCAGGAGACACATGTTGTCGATCTATCCCGTTAACTAGTGAGGTTAACTCTGAGCACTTGGTTAAGATGGTGTCTACCAGGTTTCTCCACTGTAAAGTTTCCAGTTTTGCCTTTTTGGAATTAGTAAGTATCTTATGGGTGATATGTTGAGGGTATGTAAATATCCTGTCTCACATCACATTTTCACCAACTAACTTCAGCATCCATTGATGATTCTTGAGAGAAACAAATATTACTCTGGTGTTTTGCAAATGGTGATTTTCCATTTCTACTTTCTCTTCTAAATGTATTCATTGGAATTATATTGTAAGGAACAACTTTCCCTTCCCCTTCATTTAATTATTTAGTCAAATATTTATTTATATAAATATGGATTCTACAGGATATAATCCATTACTACCATTATTCTTTTGCTGTAATTGTCCCAAATTTAGTCATTGGAAGCCTCCTTCAAGTTGCCTCCTGTATCCTTAAGATGTCCCCCATCATTTTTTGAGTACTTACTTTCTGGCACCCTACGTATTCCAGGCTTGTTTTGTACTTTCTATGCTCCAGTCCTAGAATTTCTCCAAGGAGTCCTGGTCCTTTTATTGGAGACTAGTATAAAATAACCCTTTTTTTGTGAGTTGGAGTGAGTACATAACTCTCCTAGTGGTAAAAAGTCACCAGCGCACGGGTAGGAAGAAACAAAGGCTCTGAACTTCCAGTGTTCTGGGGATAAACTTTTTCACAACCATAAACTTCAGTAAAATATGCTTTTCCCAGTTCACTCTAAATTGGAAATCCTTGCTAGATAATGACATAGGACTCACAAAACTGATTGCTATAGATCAACAAGATATAAATACACACATATATATATATTTTAACATCTTTATTGGAGTATAATTGCCTTACGGTGTTGTGTTAATTTCTGCTGTATAACAAAGTGAATCAGTTATATGCATACGTATATCCCCATATCCCCTCCTTCTTGCGTCTCCCTCCCACCCTCCCTATCTGACCCCTCTAGGTGTTCGCAAAGCACTGAGCTGATCTCCCTGTGCTATGTGGCTGCTTCCCACTAGCTATCTATTTTACATTTGGTAGTGTATATATGTCAATGCTACTCTCTCACTTCGTCCCAGCTTACCCTTCCCCCTCCCCATGTCCTCAAGTCCATTCTCTACGTCTGTGTCTTTATTCCTGTCCTGCCCTTAGGTTCATCAGAACCTTTTTTTTTTTTTCCTTAGATTCCATATATATGTGTTAGCATACAGTATTTGTTTTTCTCTTTCTGACTTACTTCACACTGTATGACAGTGTCTAGGTCCATCCACCTCACGACAAATAACTCAATTTCATTTCTTTTTATGGTTAATATTCCATTGTATATATGTGCCACATCTTCTTTATCCATTTATCTGTTGATGGACACTTAGGTTGCTTCCATGTCCTGGCTATTGTAAATAGAGCTGCAATGAACACTGTGGCACATGACTCTCTTTGAATTATGGTTTTCTCAGGGTATATGCCCAGTAGTGGGATTGCTGGATCATATGGTAGTACTATTTTTAGTTTTTTAAGGAACCTCCATACTGTTCTCCATAGTGGCTGTATCAATTTCCATTCCCACCAACAGTGCAAGAGTGTTCCCTTTTCTCCAGACCCTCTCCAGCATTTATTGTTTGTAGATTTTTTGATGATGGCCATTCTGACCAGTGTGATACCTCATTGTAGTTTTGATTTGCTCGGAACACTTACATTAGCCTGCGGTTGGGCAAAATCATCTAACACAAAGCCTATTTTATAATAAAGTGTTGAATATCTCATGTAATTTATTGAATACTGTATTGAAAGTGAAAAACAGAAAGGCTGTGTGGGTGCAGAATGGTTGTAAGTGTGTTGGTTGTTTACCTTCATGATCCTGGGGCTGATGCGGAGCTGTGGCTGCTGCCAGCATCATGAGAGAGGATCATAAAGCATATCGCTAACCCAGGAAAAGATCAAAACTCAAAATACGGTTTCTACTGAATGTGTATCGCTTTCCCACCATCCTGAAGTCGAGAAATCATAAGTGAATCATCATAAGTTGGGGACCGTCTACAGAATAGTGTGAGAGTAGAAGAAACACACAAAAGAGAGTGTTCTCTTCCTACAGATATTGATGGATCTTTCATTACAAATTAAAAACCTACCTAAATAGTATGTTTAGCAAAGTGCAACTGGGACTAAAACAAGTAAATTTTTTACCACAATGTTTAACATTTTTTCCTGATTTTTTAATAAGTCAAAGTGAACGAAAGATGATTAAAACTTCTAAGTGGTAATGTAATTAAATTAAATGCATAAAAAGCTGTTTAGTATTTGTGGGAAAATAAAACTCACTGTTCACATGGCCTTTAATTATTATTATTGTTTTTATGTCAGCTTAGATTTACCTAAAAGTTTACCTATTTCTTTGTCCATATTCCTTTCAGATCATTTTAGTTCTTCCTAAAGTACTTCTTTAAGAAGTTCCTTTTGTGTGCATCTATTGGTGATAAACTCTCTGCTTTTGTTGTTTGAAATGCCTTTATTATACCTTCACTTTAATATTAAATAATAATAATATAATATAATTAGGTTAACTAGTTCTAGTTAACAGTGTTTCTCTCTGTACTTTGAAGATTATTCCATTATTTGTTTTTTCCATTGTTGCTCTTAAGAAGAAGTCTTAATTCTTGTTCCTTGGAAGTTAATCTCTCTTTTTTCTCTGGATGCTTTTGAGATTGTCTTTGGTGTTCTGCAATTTCATTACAATGTGTTTCTGCATGTTATCTGTAGTGTTTCTAGATCTTAGAATTCATGACGTATATTAATGATTAACTTATGTCAGACTTTCTCATGCTATCCTTTACGTCTCATACACATTTCCTATCTCTCTACCTCTCTATGCTGTATTCCAGGTAACTTATTCAGTTATACATCCAGTTGTGTGTAGGAACTGGCTTGTACAAGCTTACAATAACAAATTGGGCATATCTTTTCCCAAGTCTGTGTTCACTGTCATCACATTGGTAGCTTAAAATGGGCCATGGTGGGAGTAGGTGTACCATAGGAGTTGGCAAATACTACATAAAAGGGTTTTCTTCCACCCCCTGGAGAGCCACTTATTAAACATCTATCAGCACACCACTGTATACAGTCCATTTTACTTAGTCTTTCTTCAGCTGTTTAATTCACTCAGAAAGTTTTAATTTCAATAATTGCGTTTTTCATTTCTAAAAGTTCTATTTGGTTCTTTTTAAAAACATGGCATTGTCTTTAAAAAAAAAAAAAGGTGTTCCTTTATCAAGTTTGTGATTTGCTTTTTTATTTCTGTAAACATTTTAAACATAGCCCAACAACTTTTCTATTGTTTGCTATTCCCTTGACTCACTCATGATGGCTTCCTTTTAAATGTTGGATTGTGCATTTATATATTTTTTTATTCATGTTAATCCTATTAGGTCTGATATGAGGGTGTGTTCCTCCAGAGGATATTCATGTTTCTACAGGCTCCCAGAACTGCTTTTAACCAGGGTCCACTTTAAGTTAGTTTCTCAGCTTTCGATCCGCTTGACCATGCGAGTGGCACAAATTTGAACCCCAAATCACATGACAGTGATAAAAAGGATTCTCAAGGAAGACTTTTCTTCTACCCAGAACCCAGGCTGAGACAAATAATTTTCTTTGTTTTCTTCTATTATTGGCAGGTAGATTTTTCTTGATCTACCATTTCATTGAAGGTGTATCTCTTTGAGTACCCTGCTTACTGCCAGGGTCTTGGTTTCAATTTTCCAATTTGTTCTGGCTGAAGTCTTTTCTCCTATCCCCATATACGTATGTAAACCCAAAGCTCTTGGGTGCAGTGATGGCAAATGCCCCACGGACAGCTGTAGCTTCACCACAGGCTTAACCCTCTGCTTTCCAGCCTCCTCTTTATGTCTGCACCCCAGGTTTTCTCCTCTTTCTTGTGAGCTCAATCAGGAATAAAAAGAGCAATTCTCACACTGTCCTCAATATTTCTGGATGTTTTGAAGTCAAGATAACTAGTCTAAAAACTGCTGGAAATAAAGGCCACATGTCTTTCAAAAAGATCTTAAGATTAGTATAGTTTAAAATAATAACCATTTGAGAGCTCTGATTAGTGCTAAGTCTTCTCTTTTTCTTCAGAATATTCTATAGCAAAAATGTTTTATATACCACAGATACAAAGACACACACATCAACATATTACGTATTACTACTACTATGTGTTGACTGTTATTAGCTATTTCAGAATAGCTATTGATCCTTACAAAACATTTTGTAAACCATGAATAAGTGGAATCAAAGGTTGATACTAAAAGCAGTTTAAATCCTAACCACCATTTGTTTGTCAAATTTTATTTGGCGTCCACATAATTTAGACTTCTAGTTTCCTTTGATGTTAGTAACAATACTATGTACTATTTGTAGAAATATGAATATGTACTTTGTATAAATGTGAGGTACACAATTTTGAAATTGTTTTACTTACGTAATTTGTTTTGAGCTTTTGATCAAACTTGTAACATAGGTAGACTTATCTCCTTTTTCAGAAACTAAGAGTCAAAAAGATGCACAACTTTTCCAAGGCCATACAATATCAGTTGAAGAGCTAGAATTGAAATGCAGCTTTCGAAGCTCTAAGTTCAGTGTTCAATAAGCACAAATCAATCAGAAAAACAGGGGCATTTTCCCATTGCCATGGGGAAGAAAATCCTATTGGAATAGAAGACTCTGTGATCAGGGCAGAGGGATATATATACATAAAAGAGTGGCTCAATTTTAGTACAGTTTTAATTGTTTATGTTTTTGAGATTTTTTTTTTTTTCCCTGAGGGTTATGCTCTAGAAATTTAAGGAACCTTTAATTCAAAAAAGTTCTGCAACATAGACCCTGGTGCAGAGGACTGGTACATTGAAGGACTGCTCATTCCTTGCCTTTCTATTTCCAATTAACATTCATACAGAAAGAAAAAAAATGTTCACATTACAAAGAGTCAACTAAAAAATATCAATATCAGGAGTTCATTCACTGAAATGATTTTTTTTTGTTGTACGCGATAATTTTAAGACACAATCTCTTTAACTTCATAGGCAAATCCTTGCAAACCAATAAACTGGAACTCTTCATGAATTCTTGCACTCACGGTGAGATTTGTGGTGACAGTTTTTGGTTCAAAAGTGCATTCCTGTTGTAAATGGACTGCATGGGATCATTCAGTGGAATGAAGTCCAGTATCACACACACAGCTGTACTCTGAGAAGTAATTTTAGATGTCAAGATAATGTATGTTGAAGCTGTGCAAAAGCACAATCCACCAGTGGATCCCTTTTGGCAAACTGCTGTTTATTGTATTAGTCTCTGGCTGTACAATGATCTGGGAAACTGAAAGATTGGAATTTGTCACTTAGGCCATTCATCCTCAGCTGCCAAGAGGTGGGCATATTCTGACCTCTGGAATTAATGTTGGGCAGAGTTCCATATACCACCCTACTAAGAATGCGGTCACCAAGCTCCAGTAAAGACATCCTGTTTCAGCAATACAGTGTGAAGAAAAATTCACAACTATCAAATTGTTTAGATGTTTCCCATTCATTTTAGTTGGGTAGAAGTCCGTTTTCTTTTTACCTATGTATAAACTAAAAGTGTATCTTGAAATGGTATATTAGATTTTTTTTTTTCTATAGCTCTAACTTAAAAACAGCTGAACTTATTTTCCTGAATACACATAAAAACTCCTGAGCTGGGATCTGATATATCAAGTTTCAGCCTGAAGCATTTTTTTGAGCCGATGGTTTATGCTGAAAATGCTGACAGATGTCGAACAGCCTCAGCAAAGCAATCTTTAAGGGAGTCCTGGGTAACAGACCATGTGGCTGCTTTGAAAGTGCTAAATTCTTGTTGCCAAACAATTTTACTTAAAAAAATCCTAGCATTTCTTATAGTAAGATTTTAACAGATATTTGGAGAAAGCCATCCATTACTCTGTAGCTGAATTTTTGGAACCTGCTAGTTCCCATTTTGCATTTCTCAGGGCACAAGAAATTCTATTAGATTTATCATTCTCAAGGGTCAGATGAAAGCCAGACTTCTAGAATTATGACCTTTAAAGCATAAAGTAGATATCTAAAATTTTAAAATTGCTGCAGGAAGTCCCTAAAACCAAGAGAATCTAGATGGTAAACATTTGCTATATTTCTGGCAGTGATTTTTCTTTGCTGGGATACTAAAATATGAGTCAGGGGAACTACAAACAACACAGGTCTGATCAGAAACAACTGAATGTTTATAAGTACTCTACAGGGGGTTCAGACTTTCCCAGGAGGGTAATAATTTAAAAGATGTCAGTGGATGCAAATGAATTTCAGCCGTAAGAAGGGAGAAGAGGTGAATAGTACTTTTGTCTCTGGGAGACTTGGAATTTCAGACAGGCTCCATTTTGGATAATTCTATTTAGCCTGCCTACATTTTCTGATGTTGTTTCAGTTGGGAATGATAGAATGATATTCCTTATCCCTGCATCCTGAACTGTTCAGCAGTGTTTTGTCATGCTGTTAACAGCCGTCAGGTTCCATGGCTATGCAGATAGATGAGTTCCCTGCTGATATAAAAAGGTCTTATGAATTACATCTTGTGTAAAAGAGAGCAAAATTCTTTTTACAAAGTAAGTATAACATGAGTAAGAACCGAAGCTTTTTTCTTCTCCTATTGGTCCTCTAGCATACCCTGGTCTCTGATAGCCTAATAGATTATCTAGATATTTTATTGTATTGCTGTGCTCTTTGGAGAACTGTTTTTACACTAATTTTTCTCCAAAGCTAAGTACATCCTTTCATCCTCTCGAGTTATACCATGATACTTAAGCAATCTTCTAAAAGTCTGAATACTACATAAAGTGGCACAGAATGCTGTTTTGCAAAGGAAAAAAGTCCACCTCTCTGGATTCACGAGCATATTAAGTCATTAGCAGGAGGAAGAGTCCACCTACAAGAAATATACTAACGAGATAAAATGGAATGGTATGAAAAATGTAAGCAACTTTATGATGTTATTACCATACCAAAAAGTCATAAAGGAGAACAGAAATGCCAAGTCAACTACCACTAATCAAGTAGAAAGAAGATATTCTATAATAGCATTTATTATCCTCTTTGAAAAAAATGATAGAATGGTTAGTTGAAAGGTAAAATATAACACTCTCTGCCTGTTAGGTTTATCAAATTTGCACAATTTGAAAAAAACAATAGGCATTTCATTTCCAGAAATCGACACCAATTTAGCATTTTGTATGTATCACAGACATGCATCACACAACGTACATATTTACTGATTCATTTTAATGTTTTTTTTTCTGCCTCTCCTCCTTCTGGCCTCAGGATGAGTTATTTATATACATGTGAATTTGGTGCTTTTCTGTTTCTAACTCTCCACAGTATAGCAATCCTCTTCATAAATCACTGTATCATTAAAATGATTGTGCATAACCACTTAATTCAAATCCTGGAGGCAAAATTACTCTTTGGCCAGACTAACTTAAATAACATGTATATTCTTTAGAAGCTTAGTGAACACTGTTTTCATTTATTCCATTCTAGTGAATTCAACTCAGGGGATGAACCTTTGGGATTTTTAAAAAATCTTAATTTAGAAAATGGCTATTTGTAATATATCACTGTATAAATATTACCTCAATGTGAAATTCAGAACAGAATATTTCATAATTATTTTCTTATTAAAATGATATAAAATTACTGACAACTAGGTCAAGACTATATCAGACCACAACCAGTAGACTAAAGATGGATCACTTACTCTGAAGCAAACTAGGAAAGGAAAATGAGTACCACTGACCATAAAAGCCATTTCCGTACCTGCACAGAACATAATAATAGCAGCAGCAATCACTTACTGAGAACTTCTAAGTGCCAGGAACTGAACTAAGGGCTTTACTGATTTTATTTTCTCATTTAGTCATTACAGTAATCCTTGAGGGGTGTGTGTTTCCTAATTTGCATATGAGGAAACTGAGGCTCACACAGATTCAATAATTTGTCTAAGTGTGTAAGCCAGGATTCAAAATGCTTGCACCATTAGAAAATAGTGAATACACTTTTAAATGGATGACCAAATATGTAGTGGAGGAATTGGTAGAGTATCCAAGAAGGAAAAAAGTCTAGAGAAGTGAGAAGGGAGAACTGATCTTCCCAGGCATGTCTCTGGGGTCAGGAACCCTTGATATTGGGAGTGGAGTATTGGAAGGTTACCCAGAAAGTGTGACACCTTAGCTAATACAAATTACATTATTCATTTATTGAAAATGCTACTGGGAAGATAGGGAGGTTGGGCAGGGCTGATGGCACCTCTCCAGAATTTGAATTTACCATTTGCCAGCTCTGTGAAATTGGGTAAGTTATTTAATCTCTCCAAGTAGTGGTCTCTTCTACCACAAAATGGAAATAAGAACTGCAACCCATAAATATTTGTTGAGAGGACTGAATGAGATTTTTAAAACACCAGCACAATGCCTGACACATATCTAGGCATTAAACAAATGTTACTTCCCTCTTCTCTCTTGTACTTACATAAGTTTTACAGACATTTTCATATGTTAAACGGATTATTACTAAGCTTTTTCCCAGCTTTTCAAATTTTGGGGTTTCTATTTTCTGTTATTTTTCTGGTTTGCATTCGTTATGGTAAACAAAATATTCTATACATAGATGTGTGACAAATTTTGGTAGACTCTGGACTTGAGTCTTGGCTCTACCATTTACCTAACCAATGATATTTACATGTTAATTGATCAACAGTCAAGTTAATTCCATTGTCTTTGTAGGTGATCTATTCTGGCTTCTTTTAAGATCTCTTTGTCTTACAGTTTCATTATGATGCACCTAAGTGTATATTTATTATCATTATTATTTAATTCTATTTAGGACTTGCTGTGCTTTCTGAATCTGAGAATTGGTGGACTTCAACAATTTTAGGAAATTTTCTGTCTTCCTGCCTTTCTCTTTCTCCTCTCTCTCTTTTTCTCTCTCTCTCCTCCCATCTCCCTCAATATACATCTAGTATACAGAATTGGATTAACCATAATTCTTGGTTCATGGCACACTTTCATCATTGGTCAATGTATGAATCAATTTTATTTATTTACTTAGATTTTAAATTAGTTATTTTAATAATGTAATTAGCACCTGTGAATTCATTACCCAAAACAAAAGCTAGTACTTTTTAAATAACTGCATCTACTCATAGGGGACATTCCACCAACTCATCTCCCTGTCTCTGTCACCCAAGTTAACCATCTGTGAAAACAATCATCATTCCCTTACTTTCCTTTCATTATTGTTTTATTGCATCTATATGTAGTTTTAAAGAGTTCTTTTTATCAGTTATTTTAATTTCATAAAAGGAACACACTATACATAATTTTTAAAATTTATATTGCTAATTCATGCATACTATTACATGTACTGTAGTTCACTTGTTTGGGATGCTGTATAGTACTCCACTGTGAAAATATACTACGATTTATTCATTTCCCCTTCTATTGATGGCCATTTAGATTGTTCCAGATTTTCATTATTATAAACAGTGCTATTGTGAATATTCTTCTATTCCTTTTTTGAATACTGCCTTTTCTCCATTCTCTGCTTCCTTCTAGAACTCTGATTAGACACATGTTAGACCTACTCAATCTATGATCTCAGTTTTTTTCTTTGTGGGTTTTATTCTGGTCTGAACATTATTTTGGTCAGTGTATTCATGTCACTACAGATTGTCCAGTTCACTAATTCTTTATTCAGTTATATCTAATTTGTTTCTTTGAAACTTTTGATTGAATTTTACAGTTCAATGATTGTATTTCATTTCTAGAAGTTACTCCTTCCACCCCACCAATCTGCTTGCTCTTTCTTGCTTATACTTACAAGCTTCTCTTTTACTTCTTAAGCATATTAAACATTTAAATTTATTTCTGTGCCTAATAACTCCAATCTCTTTTCTTAATGGTCTGATTTCCCTGTCTGTTGTTTCTCTTGGTTCTCAGTAGTGGCTTGTTTCCTTATGTCATTCCTTTCTTTGTTCCTTGTGAACTATTCATTTTCCTTGGAACTCTATCTGAGGGAGTTATTTAAGAGCTGGGTTAAACTTGCATTTTTCCAGAGATGATTTATGTTTGCTTTTGCTAATTTCTCTGGGGTACTACTAACCCAGGAAAATTAAATTCTGTATTTGAGGTTTTCCACAACACACATGTAATGTCAATTCAGACCTTACACTCAAATGAGGGCAGGTTTGGTGCTATACAGTCTAAAGGCAGATCACCACCACCACTGTCCTTCCGTTTAGTGCCAAGGTCAATAAAGGATCATTTCCTTGCTTCACCCTTCTGGACACTGGGTCTATTTCTAGTTATGCTCTTATACTAAGGTTGCCGGGGTTTTTTTTTGTAATACCAGCCTGTATGACAGTCTCCTGTTAGGTTCCTTAGAAATGGTAATGTCCTAAGCTTTACACCTGTTCCCCAGGCCTTCTTTGGCCACCATGATGAAGGCTCAGGATCTCTAGTTTGGGTGAAACCCTCAGAATGAAAACCAGTTCTAGTATTTGCTCACCTCCCAGGTGTCTTGCTTTAACCTTATTTTATGGTCTTTGTGAATTCTTTCCTTCAATCCATTTGGCAATGCATTTAAAAACAAATTTTATGTATTACATTCAGCATTTTAACTATAATTGTGTTGGGGTGTCCATCAGGGTATCTGGTCTGTTTGTCATTCTGTTTAAAATAGAAGTCTGTCTGTCCCCATTTCAACATTCATTTTCTATTGCAACAGTTTCTTAGTCTCCAGTCCTATATCTTAATAGATTAGATATACTAATACTCACTCCTAGTATAACACTCTTATTAAATATAAAGATGATCCCATGTTTAAATTTCTTTAATGACTGCATAGTGCTCTTAGGATAAAGTCCGAACTCCTGCCCATGGCATACAAAACCCAGCAAGATATGTCCTCTGTCTACTTCCCCTGCCTCTCAGCCTCCTTTGTACCTCGTCATTCAAACTTCATGCAGTCATAGCCATCTACCTTCGGTTCCCCCAGTATATTCTCATTCCTCTGAATTTTTACTTATACTGTTCCTCTGTCCGGGATCTACTCCCTTTTCCCCAGCCTTCTCCCAGATTCTTACTTGTACCCTTCAAAACTCATCTCAAAAGTCACTTTCTTTTCAAAGCATTTTCTGATCCACATCCTTGCTTGTCAGGAAAACATAATTAGGCACCTCTCATCTATGCTCTCTAACAGAAATATTACCGTGATGATCATAAAAGGTGATGATAAATGATTTTCTTATCAGCCTCCCTTACGAGGCTGGGAGCTCTTTGAGAAGAGGAATACTTTCATGCTTTATACCCAGCACCAAACATAGCCGGATGCATGGAAGGGGCTAACTAAATGTCTGTGGGATGAATCAGTGAACCAAGTGGGTACAGCTACACTTACAAGTTTGGTAAATGTGATGAGGAAGACTTAGTCTAATGGATAACAGGGTGTGTGTGTGTGTGTGTGTGTGTGTGTGTCTATGGGTGCGCGCGCGCATCTGCGCGCTTGCTGTGCGATTTAGATTATCTGCTCTTTAAAATTATCTGCATAATTTCCAACTTCCCATCAATAAAGAAAACTGAGAGCTAACTTTCCATTCACTCTGCCCTACAGAGTTTGAAATACTTGACTTATTGCCATCGTACCCCAAATGTGTTTGGGGCTAAATTAATAGGGAGAAAAGCCATTAGTTCACTTAGGAAACCTTTAACTCGCAAGTGTCAGAGAACTGCTTGGCTTCAAACATTATTTTCTTTAGCATAATCAATTTCCCTTTCCAAAGGAACCTCAAATAAGAAAGCAATATACAGCTGAAAAATTGCTTTTAGAGAAACAAACATTTTTAAAGGTCATGAAACTAAAGCTTTGTGTTGAATTTTTTTCTATGAAATGGAGAGATAACTGTTAGGGTCTCAGGCTAACTCCTCTGAAACTCCTGGAAAGGGAATTCTTATTCCCTCTATGCATACAATAATGTTTTTTTTTTCTAAGGTATATTTTAAAAGGATGCCAGTTTAGCAAAAACTCTAGGCACATCTGATTTGGACATGAGACCTTACATGTTAGTCATCAACAGACAATGGATTAAAACCCTTATCGGGCTATAAAATGTGAAGTATTCTGAAAGACTTTGGTATTAGTGTATTTAGAGGAAAATAATTAAAAGAATGTCAATGTTTTCATAAAAATAAATTTCGTGATATGTTTACATGTATCCTTTTGTGTACACACAGACACACACACACACAGGCAATGGAATTAGAATTCTGATGGCTATTTTTCTCAAAATTTAAACCATCATCCATTAATATTTTGAAGCAATTCCTAGTCTATTTCTAGTTTGAGCTGAGTCCATCATAAAAACACTGTGAGAAAGGAAACAAACTGCATAGATTCCATTTGGCAAATCAGGGGCCTGTAGATCTGACTGTGGTTCAGCCTCTGGCGCCATCAGTTGGGCTCAAAATCAAAAGCTGTGGAAGGAGGTAATTAGCAGGCACTCTAGACCACTCAGCTGGCATCAGCAGGCTTCTTATAGCCACTGGGAAAGTGGGTGGGAAGGGGTTCAGAAATATTCTCTAAAATAATATTGTTCCTTTAGAATACATGATTGCAATTATAGGGCTATTTTTATGGAGAAAAAGTTAACTTTGATTAACGTTCATATTGACACATTTGTTAAGGTGTCAATATTTAATTAGAAAGTTCAACTACTAGCAAGGACAATCATTACAGTGTCATATATAATAAGAACACGACAGTAGAAGTCAACATCATCTAACCCACACACAAAGGTAAAAAGGTAAGGTCACCTGGGCATAGCGACCACCACCAATTCTTGGTGAAAAGGGGTGCAATTCCCCATTTCATTAATTCCAGCAGAAATTAAACCAAGGAGAGGCATTTTGCCAAAGCAATGAAAATATAACTATGCAGGTCACATTCAGAGGATAGAGTCCTCTGAATCTTGCCTGATCAGGCTGTTGATTTCTTAAACCTGAGTGTTAAACGGAAAGAAATTGGCTACGTTCAAGCCACTCGATTTGGCTATAGACGTGATTATTTACAGATGAAGGCGAAGCAGCCCTGAAGTGAACAGAAGATCGGAAGACTGTGTTCCAAATTGACCAGCTGAAGGAAAGTTTATATTTTAAAAAAACAATCACTTGGTCAGTGACTCATGGGGAAAGAATTCTTAAGCTTTCTTCAGGGAAACCCCAGTAAATAACATGTGTAATAAAATGGAGATGGTGTTGTCTGTTTTGTTGGGCCGTTCAGTCCACATAACAAACCTTTTGGCAAAAAAAGGAACATTCTGAACCCGATTCTCTCTGGGAAACCCCTAAACAGCAAGAACTACTGTGGCTTCCTTACAGTTTTACAGAATATTTTGTATCTCAGACTTGCATGTGAAATAAAAACTTGGAAGAAATGTGGAAAAAAATCTGCTTTTTGTTATAGGGTTGAGGATTTTTCAGTTGGTTGCTTCCATGATTCACACTGCACTCCACTGCTCTGAAACTCAAAACCACATATCATAAAAAGCAGCACTGGCTCGAGTTAATTCTTCCTGCTTTGTCCCTAGGAGAACCAAAAGCTCGAAGTGTGGCCCACATGACACACAAGAGAAATGAATGAAAAATTCTCGGCCTGCTTCAATTTCCTGGAATATGGTGTAAATCATGTGCTTTAAAAGAGATCTGGAGTTCTACTTTTTTCTTTTCTAATGTGGGGTTTAACTGACATAATCTATAACAGTTTCAGTTCCTCTCTTTTTAATTAGCAAAAGCTTTTGGAATTTTGTTGTTTTTGGTCTCTAAGAACATCGTGCAAGGAAAAAAACAAGGTTGAACAAAATAAAATGTGTTTCTAAATGATTAAAGAAAACCCTGTCTGTTGGGGATAGGAATGGTCAAAGTTCTCTATTCCCCAACCCCCTGCCCAGAATGCTTTGTTCAAGCCACATGGTGTCTAATCAGCATGTCTTTAGATTATTTTATGTTAATTAAAATTATGGTTAGTTTCTGAGGTTAATGTATACATGTACATGTGGCTTCAAAGGCTTCCCAAATTACTGGCTGAGCTCCCTTGCCTTGGGCAGGCCTGATCTGTGATAAAACTGACCACATTAAACCAAGTTTATTGCTATGGAGTTTTTTAACTCAATGTAGAAAATACATTTTGCAGGTCTCTTAAAGAATTTCCTTTGAAACCACTCTCTCAGGATCTCAAAAGAGGAAAAGGGGCAGAAAAGAAGAAGAAATGTAAATGGAAAAGAACAAAGGAATTGGCTCATATCAGGAAAAAAAAACCAAACAGCTTTACAGATTACTGAGAGGCAACAAATGAAGCACAGAACAAGACTGTAATAGATCACAACTTCTACAACATGCTTGCTTTTATTTTTAACTAGAGAAATGTTGCAATGCATTGATTGAGTGAGAGGAAACCCTACCCGCCCAAACAATGAGCAATGGTTAATACTATATATTCTAATTTATTTTTCACTTTTTGTCATACAGATGGTAGAACTCATGCCGAGTGCTCAATGTTTGTCAGAGACTGTAATTAGGAAAAGCTCCTAAGAGTGGTCAGCATAAGCCTTAATGGTCAAAACTGCAGAGAAGCCCAGTGAGAGTTGGGCAGGGGATCTGTATGGGAGATGGGAACAGACAAACAGAAGTTGGGACCAGCAATGGGGACAGAGTGGTGCTTCCTCTGAGAAGAGGAGGCTGTCAACCCACAACTTATAAGGAAATGTGTTAACCTGTATCTGATTCTGATGACATACTAAATTCCCAGAATAAATCTAACCCCAAAGATTTGGAAGGGGCATATTTTTCATTTACATCGTCATCTATTCCTTAAAACTCTTCTTGGTTCAGGCCCTCACATCCTCTCTCCTTGACTACCATGAGAATCTCCTGACGGGTCTCCTGGCTCCCATTAAATTTATCCTTCACACTGCTGCTAGACTAAACAGTCTAAAACACCACTCTGACCTTTCATAGTTTCTCGATGGCACAGGATGAAGTACACTATCCTCAGTGACTTGATCCCCTGCCTGCTGTGAGGGCATCAGTCCTGCCACGCCTGACCTCAACAGTTAGGTGTTGCCCATTAGCATGCCTTCCCCTCCCTTCCCACAGGTTACTGGGTGCTCCTTAGGAGCCACTGAACCCTGAATATACCTTTTATCACCCTCTATTGTAAGTTTCTGTCAGATAGTGAGCTCCTTAAGGAGAGAATTCATGGACCTAGTAATTTTTGTATTCTTGACACCTGGCAAGTGCTCGATAAAGGTTTAGTGAACTGAACTGATGTGAAATGAGAGAAACAATAAATCACATCAAACTACAACAGACAGGACAAGCAGGAATGATGTATAAAAGAAGGCTGGCTCTCAGGTTGCCCTCACCTATCGGAGACCAGGAAGTTACCTGGGGAAGTCTAGGCAAGTACACTGGCTCCCTAAAGTTAGGGGGAAGATTCAGGAAGTTATTGCCTTGAAATATGGCTGAACACCAAGTGTTTGCTGTACCTCTGGGTGCTTTGACCCCTAAGCATAGCATGCAAAGACTACTTCAGACTGCAGTACTTTGATGGAGCAGACAACCTGCCAGGCCAGGGCACCATTCGTTTCTCAGCAGATGACAATCTAATGCTAACAACAGGTCAAGGGCAAGAGTGATTGACAGAGGTGAAGTTCTAAGGCAATATAAGCCACTGCAAATGTCTAGAAACAGACTGGTGGAAACATAGATGGAAACAGATAATACAGTTTGAGTTAACATTTTCAAGAATAGCATCACCCTGTCCTTGTCTTACAAGGGCAGCAAATGCAAACTTTCAATACTGTCAGAAGTCAGGAAGGAAATTTAGTTAAAGGTAGACTCCAAAGTGATACCAAGAATGGAATAGTCTTTTACACATTGAAAAGGAACAACTTAACAACCAAAATATTTCACAGCCAGAGGTTATCTCAACTCTCCTTTGAAATCAATCAAACTTTATTTTCTATTTAGAAAAACAAGTGTCAATGAACATCACGGGCAAACTTGGCAGGGTACAAAGTGTGGAAATCACCAAAAGAGGGAAAATGTGGACATACCTTTTAACAAGTTAATATTATTTAGCAGAACAGTTCTAATAAGCAAAAGGTAAAAGAAAGAAAGAAAAAACGAAAACTATAAACCTGTACAAATAAACTTTCTGCTGTTTATGTGTGTCAACTTCAGATCCACTTTCACTCTGGACTTAAAACCAAAATGAAGTACTAGTTATACACTTCGGCTCATCTGGAAAACTCCCTGGAAATTTTCAGAGCTTCTTAGCACAGAAGTACAAAGAGATATGGTAATGACTTCCCTGAACAAACAAATATACAGAAAAGAGTGAGTTAGTTTGAGCTCTCAGGCACACCCGGTGGCGGCTCTGATCCTGCGCCATGAAGAAATGTATTGGGCCTCTCTAGATCTTCCTTCCAGTCTGGGGACTGCCAACGGTCATTTTCAAGGAGGAAAAGTAATGATTCCTCACCATCAGTGTCAGAGCTGTGAACAGAATCCGTTCACAGCCTTTCTAGCTACTGGCAAACTGATTTGCTATTGCTCACAGCTGACAGGGACTTGGGATGGGGTGTGATGAGAAAGCTGAAATTTCTGGTAAACCTGGGCTTAGGGCACGATTCTTAACATTACATCAATATACCTCACAGTAAAATCAAAGGCTATGAGTGTAAAAATCTTCCTCGATGTGACAGAAGGGAAATATTAATAGCGTTTGCACCTTGCACAATGGCTGCTGTTAGTACCTACAGTAGTAATTCTAAAACTTTAGATGATATAAAATTACCCTGGCAGCTTATTTAAAAATGCATATTCCCAGGTGACATCCTCAAATATTCAAATTCAGAAGACTTGGGAGTGGCCCAGGAGTTTGCATTTTTAATGAGAAACTTGGGGGTGTCTGGTGCAGGTCAGATGGACCATGCTGAGAAACCCTGAGTCAGAGGCTGCTCCTCGTCCTGCTGCCTACTCTGCAACAGCGTTCCCCATCAAACAAGATGATGTTTTAAAAAATGGGGGTGGGGTGGGGAGGTTATTTGATAAGTTCAAGAATTGCAGTGAAACACATTTACATGTTTCTTTATTCCAGGACTCTCAAATTTTAAAAAATGCGAATGTACTCTGTGTCTCACCAGAAGAGAGACAAAGAATACAATGTAACCAAAACATTTTTGATCATCAAAACACTCCCTTCGGGCTTCCCTGGTGGCACAGTGGTTGGGGATCTGCCTGCCAATGCGGGGGACGCGGGTTCGAGCCCTGGTCTGGGAGGATCCCACATGCTGCGGAGCGACTGGGCCCGTGAGCCACAACTACTGAGCCTGCGCGTCTGGAGCCTGTACTCCGCAGCAAGGCCGCGATAATGAGAGGCCCGCGCACCGCGATGAAGAGTGGCCCCCGCTTGCCGCAACTAGAGAAAGCCCTCGCACAGAAACGAAGACCCAACACAGCCATAAATAAATAAATAAACCCAAAGTTTAAAAAAAAAACACTTCCTTCTCCTTTAAATAGGCTGAGCATACTTTGGGAAATGCTGCTATTCAATATATAGAACTTTCATGTAAGAATACATAAAAGCAGAGAACTACTGAGTAGGATAATCCGTAATACCTAGACGGAGATGGTTTATAGTCGGGCATATGAGAATACCCTGGAGCAAAGATGAGGCTATGAACAAATTCTGAAGGTAAAAGCCAAGCAGTAGCTCAGCAATAGTAGCCCAACTGATGCTTTTCAGGGCGTTAGCAATAGCAAGCCTTTGGTAAATAGTAAGCTCAGAAAAGGGATGATATTTGGAGAAAGAGGATGGTATTGGGAGTCAGCGCAACTAGTGGGTCCAGAACCGTAGCACTTTAACAAAGCTTAAAAAACCATGTGAGTACAAAAAACAATATTGAAGACAGCCAACACCTTTTGAGAATTGACTTTATTCCTGGCACTGTTCTACATACATCACAAGTATTATTAGCTCACTTGGTCGTTGTGAGGTAGAGACTGTCATCAAGCTCCATTTAACAAATGAAGAGAGAGGCTCTGAGCAGCTTGCACAAAGTCACCCCACTATTAAGTGGCAGAGCTGGGATTTCAGCTGACACTGGAGCTTTAAAACTCTGCACTTCTTTGTTGCCCTAATCAGGAGGGTCAATAGGTTTCAGTTAAAGGAAACTATTTGAGAAGAAGGGATTTTTTTTTTTTTAAGCGAAAGGCAGATGATCAAATTGGCAAGGATTAAATATGAAGGTAAAAGAAAATTGTAATACTCATTGTAGGTTACGGTTAGGTGAGATGTTAGGAATGTGAATCACTCTAGCTTTGAGGCAAGTAATCAAAAACTCTGTAATTATTCATTCCCTTTGATAGCAATTCCACTTCTGCAAGTCTACCTTAAGGAAATAATCAGAAATGAATACGAGGAATCATGCACTAAGATGTTTACTCTAAATTTACATACAATAATAAAAATTATATTGAAATTGAGTATGTACATCAGAAAGTTCATGAACTCTAAATTCAAAACTGGGTTTGAATTAAATCCTGACTCCTTCACTTATTAGATATGTGATCTTTGGTTAGTTTGCAAACTTTACTAAGCCTCATGTTCTTCATCTCTAGAATGGAGAAGACAGTGTTTACAGCAGGGATTCTCAACAGCAGTACTATTGACATTTTAAGCAGGATAATTCTTTGTTGTACAGGGCTGTCCTGTGCCTTATAGGATGTTTAGTAGCATCCCTGGCCTCTACCCACTAGATGCCAGTAGCACCCCCCAACCCAGCTGTGACAGTCACAAATGTCTCTAGACATTGCCAAATGCCCCCAGCTGAGAAGCACTGCCTTACAGGACTGTTGTGAAGATTAAATGAGCTAATTTAAAGACATCTAGTGGCGAAGGGAAAGAGAGAAATACACAGTTTTTGAATGGGGAACCAGGTAGAAGAAAGAAAAGTCTATATATCTATAGACAAAGACACAGATAGAGATTATCTATCTATCTATCTATATATCTAGAGAAGAAAAGGCCAGTAGGAGAGAGAATAAAAATCCAAGACATGGAAATAACTGATAAAGCAAAGCCCCAAACATATGCTGAAGGGATGGCCTTGTCAAAGAAGAGGAACATCCTCTGACCTGGGAGTACAGAAAGAAAGGATGAAGAAATGAAAGAATTCTGAGGATTTTCCTTTTTATAGTAATGCTATTATCCCCATTTTGAGAAAAATTAAGACATAAAAAGTTCTCTTTCTCAGGGTACAAAATATGTTGATAGAGTTGGGAATAAAACACAATTAACTTATACATACTGGAAAAAAAAAACCCCTAGTAATTTATTTCATTAGCATTTTATTGTGCCTAGCCCTAAAGAATGAGGTGTGTAAATAGTCTGGCAAAGTAAAAAATTTAATGTACATGGGAGTAATTTCAGGTGAATGAATCATGGTGACCAAGCTAATGGCTAGAGGTTTTGGAAGCTACTTCTGCCTGTGTCACTAACTTTCCTTATCTATTCTTACTTTTCCCCTGATTTCCCTCCTTTGCACTTTCACCTACTTCTTCCCTCAAAACTCTATGTCTAAGGTCACAGTGTGTGACTTGTTTCTTCCATCATTTATGTCCATTCATTGAATCATTGCACAAATATTTACTCACTACCTATTATGTCCCAAGTTCTAGGGATATAATAAGTTAACAGAACCACAGAGGGGATCTTGTCTTCATAGAGTCTGAAGTATAGTTAAGAAGACAGACAATAAACAAATAATAAACCAATAAATGTAACACAGAAGAATATCACACAAGTCAACCAATATACAAAATGCTGTTCTGCCAAATTTCTGCCTAATGTTCCCTGTCTAGTACTTAAAATTTAAATACTGCTTTTTCACGATTTGGGAGGCCTTTCTATTTAGTAGCAGTTGTAATACACTGTCTTTGTTAAAGAACTATTCCTGGACCACAACCACCATGTCATTATGTCATTTTATAGAATCCAAGCTGAAATTAATTAATTAATTTTACTTTTTGGTCATGCCACGAGGCATGTGGGATCTTAGCTCCCCGACCAGGGATCGAACCTGCCCCTCTGCATTGGAAGCACGTAGTCTTAACCACTGGACCGCCAGGGAAGTCCCCAAGCTGAAATTTAGATGTCTGCCACTCTCTGATGTGACATTTGTATTCTAAAAATCCATAATACTATAATCTTTATACTTCTGTCCCTCTGTAATTCATTATAACTATAACCCTCTCAGCACTTCACATGAATTGGAAATGTAAAATTGTTAATAGCCTTCATAAAACTTGGCTTCTATAACCGACTTCAGTAATTTTGTCACATTTTAAGAAAATCAAAGTATCAAAGTTATGCTTCAGTGCTTGACAAACTCTACCTTTATATGGGCTGAGCAAATTTATATGACTGGCTTTATCTTTGGGTCTGGATGTTGCCATCTTAAAGTGACTTAAAAAAATCTTTATTGGCAGACAATACATTCCATACCTTACCCAAAAAAAGTTTCTGCTTACAATCCATGAGTTGGATTGTTGGACCACATGGAAAGGGAACAATAAGCTTAGGTTAGAACATTAGAAACGTTTTTCTTGATAAAGACTCAGATTTTAACCATACTTTACTGAGTCTCTTTTTATGTCTCGTTCTAATGCTCAAATATAGAAAGATTTTGACTTGTTTTTGTTTTCATGGAATTCCTATTTTGAAATAGGCTTTTAGTGGTAGCACATAAAAGTTACCCAAATTTATAAAAATTGGGCTTTTCTTTTTGTTTGTTTTTTAAATTTTATTCATTTATTTATTGGCTGTTTTGGGTCTTCATTGCTGCACGTGGGCTTTCTCTAGTTGCGGTGAGCTGGGGGCTACGCTTTGTTGCGGTGTGCGGGCTTCTTATTGTGGTAGCTTCTCTTGTTGTGGAGCACAGACTCTAGCAGTACAGGCTTCAGTAGTTGTGGCACATGGGTTCTAGAGCACTGGCTCAGTAGTTGTGGTGCACAGGCTTAGTTGCTCCGCGGCATGTGGGATCTTCCCGGACCAGGGCTCGAACCCGTGTCCCCTGCATTGGCAGGCAGACTCTTAACCACTGAGCCAGTGGGGACGTCCCGGGCTTTTCTTATTTAATGAAAGACATATGTTCACAAAAAAGTGTTGGTGAAGGCAATTCTTTGTAACACTCACAGTCCTTGACCTCATACCACTTGTCTAGGTATATAAGCTCAAGTTTGAAAATCTTTTCAGTTATTGTCACACTTTCTAAGGCAACCTATCAAATCAAAGGGTAAGGAATATTTTTCATGTGAAGCAGATACTGCTGAAGCATAATGGGAAGTGTAAAGTGCTTATAAACCAGAGTTTGTAGTCTGAACGGATTCCAGTTCTTCAACCAATTTTAGGTGAATTTGACTCAGTTAATGAAGGTTATAGGTCCATATCTTCATAGGCTAAATTGGGTATGAGAGGTCCTTGCATACTTATTTCAAGCTAGGTCAGGGTTTATCAACTTCAACACTATTGACACGTATGACTAAATAATTCTTTATTGAGGAGGCTATCCTGTAAATAATAGGATATTGGCTTCCACCCCCTAGATTTCAGAAGTATCTCCCCAGTCCAACAATCAAAAATGTCTCCAGACACTGTCAAATGTACCTGGGGAGCAAAATCACCCCTAGTTGAGAATGACTGATCTAAGTGGAAACAGTACTTTTTTCCAATTTCTTACTTGAGGGAATAATTGCAGTGATAGAAAAATTTCAACAAGCTGATCCTTTTTTAAAGCTCTATTTTGCTCTTTGTATCAAATTGTCATTTTTTTTTTGCCCAATTCCTTTAAGTGTCACTAATTCTTCCTTTGAAGCCATGTGACACAAAATGAGAAAATTTGAGACTAATGGCTAATTACTTCAAAGAGGAAAATGAAAATGTCCAAATTAGAACCTTTCTTCAATTAAAACTTGGTCAATAATAATAATTTTTGCTGAAGAATGTGTGTTGTCGCTATGTAAAGGTGGTCTTTAGTGTTCCATTTTGCGTTAAATCCCCAAATAACACTAGCCTTTTCTATTTTAGGGCTGATTCAATCAGTTGGCATGTAATTGAATACATCTTCTAAATTCTTATTTAAATACTATTCTGTTTTCATTTTAGAACTTTTACTAGATTCTGCTTATCCCAATAATTAAGGGAAATGCATTCCTAATTCTGGACTAAAATAGCATGTATCAAGTTGAGGCAAACAAAATGCAAATGCTTTAGAAAAAGAACATGGTTTTAAGTTAAAATATGTTAGTCCTTTTTATCATTTCTTAAAAACTAGAGTCCTGAGTGACTTATTTTAGGTTTTGTTCTGGGATACTTGCCTACCTGCTCCATCCATTCAGAATGCTTACTTTTTAATATGCAAGTGTATGGCTTCCATGTAGTAATTATCATTACCAACTGGGTTCAGGCATATGCTCACCTGGCCTTCTTCTAGCTTCCTACAAATTGCCTCGTACTCACTTGCTCAGTCTACCTAAAAGTTACTGCTCTCTCCCCAACTTCCCCCCATACACTTTCTGTATAAATTTTTTTCTTATCTTATTGTATTTCTAAGTTTATAAAGATAATACATGAGTGTTGTAACAAGTTAACATATGGATGTCTAAAGAGGTTAAAAATAATTCTTAACTTTTCTTCAAACCCATTTCCTACACCTTTCTCTATGCTCTTATAAACACATACAGAAACACGTATGTGTACGTATGTACGTGTATACACACACACACACACACACACACACACCTGTTCTTTCTCAGTCTCCTTTACTGATTTCTCCTCTTCTGTTATCTTTCTAAAGAATAGATAATTCTGTCCTCAGCTCTCTTCTTTTTGCTTCTATACTTTGCTTCTTTCTCCTTAGGTGCCAAGATTTTAAATATCTAACAACTTCTAAATCTCTGTCTAAAGGCCTCTCCTCTGAGCTTAGATTTATATATTTAACTGCCTAGAAGACATCTCCATTGGGATGTTTAAACAAACATTCAAATATTTGATTCTGCCCTCCAAGGTACCTGGTAAGATGGTACTTCCTGCCCATTTGAATTTAGGTGTGGCCATGTGGCTTGCTTTGGACAATGAAAAGGGTACAGAAATTACATGTCACATTCAGGTAGAAGCATTAACAGTCAGTGTATGACTCTCCACTCATTTCCTCTGCCATGGTGATCAGTAATAATCCTATCAGCTTGAGTCCTGAAGTGGGAATAACAAGGAACAGAGTCCCAGGCAGCTTGAGATGCACATGCAGCATGAGTGAGAAATAAATTTTGTAGTTTGCAGCCACCAGACTTTGTGGAGTGTTTGTTGCAGCAGTATAACTTAACCTATCCTGACTAACCACCGATGTGTACTAGGATCCCAAATTTAACATGGTCAGAACGAAACGACCCACTCCATTTTCTCCTTTCCCCATCTTACTCATTTTATTAAATGGCACTAACGCACACCCATCATCCAAGATCCAATAATCTTTTTTTATTTTACTCTTTCTCTCACTTTCCAAATCCAATCCATTAGTAAATCTTAAAGGTGTGGCTCTACTACCAAAATATATCCCGAATCCAACTACTTCTCACTATTGCCACTACTGTGACCCTAACCCAAGCCATCATCATCTCTCCTCTGCACTGACTCAGCAGCCTCCCCATTTTCCCTCTAAACACCAATTCTCTCTTTCATCTTTATTACTGTTTTTTCTTATTGATTTCTTAGAACTCTTTAATTTTGGCAAAGATATTAATTCTTTACCTTCCATATGTGTTGCAAATGTTTTCTCCAATTTTAACTTTTTTTTTTTACCCTGTTTATTTTTTAGAGTCAGATTAAGTCACTGGCTTTTATTACCATCAGCCTTAGTCTCTTTGTGCTTAATTATGGTACAGAGGGACCAGATACTTTATACCTCTAAACCTTTCAGTTCTTGTTCAAACTGGAGGTGTCTGGTAGGGAGCTAGCAACACAGAGTAAATATTCAAAGGTCAACATAACTCTCTGAAACCAAAAGGATGATTTTTCCCCTCAAGGGGAGTATTTCTAGTAGGGACTCTAATGCTAATCCTAGTACTTCAATTGTCATCTGTTTTTCAACTTTCATATTATACATTTTGTTACATAAATGAATGGATTCAAGGCAAATGAATCAACTTTTAAATTTAAAATTTACAGAATTCTTTTCATTAGCCTAATATTATATGTTTTCATCTTTAAATCTCAATTAGATTTTTTTAAATAGCGGAAGATCAAGGGCCAGATATTAGGCCACGGAATGGCTGATAATCCTTAGATAATATACATTATTTGTACATTATGCACAGCTCAGTCATAGAGGGCGATAGTGCTGACAGTTACAAAACTGCAACTTCAGGAAGAATGATTGGTCCAGGAAGATGGGGAGGCTGGATACTATGGAATTTGAGCATTTGAAACAATGACACTATTTGAGACTCATAGGCAATGGGGGGAATGTGAGCGTTCAGAGACTCATAACATGGTCCTTCAACAATATGTAATTCAGTGAGGAAAACAACATATTTGTACAGGCAGGGTAAAGGGAAAGGAGTTGACAAAATCTGTGTATTAATTAAAAAAATAATAATAAACAAGATTATATAATTATGCCAAGTTTATAATCTCAGATGATTAATTTCCACTATTTACTTACATTATCTTTTACTTTCCTGTAAAGTTTAATCCATTTATGTAATATATCTCTCCTTCTGAATACTATTTTCATCATTTTATATTTGTTTCTTTCTCACCTTCCTCCATTTAAATATCTTCCTCTTTTTCATTTTTCTGTGTGTTTTAAAATCTTTTTTTGAAAATTGCACAAAAGACAGTTATTAAGAAAATGAGAAAATGACATGGGAAAAAAATTTAAAATTGCCCATACAATTAACATTTTGGTGTGTATCTTCTCAGGATTTCTGTGTGTAAATATATACATATAAATATCATCCTCTACAAAATTTTAAAGCAAAAATGGGATTATGTTATTCATGGTGATTTTTTTCAGTTAATTTATCATGAAAATTTCCATTGCAATTGATATATTTATATCTTTATATACATATATAAAATATATATATCTTTATTTTTAAAAATTTGCTTCATAGCATTTCATTGATGTACCACACATTACTCAACCAGTTATCTATGATGGATATTTATACAGTTTTCAAACATTGGTAATTATGAAAAATGTTTCCAAATAATTTTTGAACAAATACCTTTGCACAACTATCAAATTATTTGATAAAAATAAATTTTTAGAAGTGGAATGGCTTGACCAAAAGGTTGGCACATAATCAAGGCATCTGATGCACATCACCAAACTGGTCGCCCTCCAGGAAGGCTGTGTGTATACTCTGCCACATGTAGCAGTACATAAGAAGGACAGCTTCCTCATTACCACCTATCATGACCATTCTTTCACATTTCTCATGATCTGAAGCTCAAAAATGATGTTTGGGGCTTCCCTGGTGGTGCAGTGGTTAAGAATCCGCCTGCCAATGCAGGGGACGTGGGTTCGAGCCCTGGTCCAGGAAGATCCCACATGCCGAGGAACAACTAAGCCCGTGTGCCACAACTACTGAGCCTGCGCTCTAGAGCCTGTGAGCCACAACTACTGAGCCCACGTGCCACAACTACTGAAGCCCACGTGCCTAGAGCCTGTGTTCTGCAACAAGAGAAGCCACTGCAATGAGAAGCCCGCACACCGCAACGAAGACCCAATGCAGCCAAAAATAAATAAATAAATAATTATTTTTAAAAAAAGGATGTCTGGACAGCTATTTTAATTTACGATTCCTGGTTGCTAGTGAAATTGAAACTTTTTCTCATCTAGTTATCAGTCTTTTTACTTTCTGTTTTTTGGTCTTAAATGATTATGTCTATTGATTGGCTGGTTTCTGTTATGTTTTAAATGAACTGAATAGAAACAATTCTATTTTGAGGACATTTAATCCTTTGTATGTCATACATACTGCAAATATTTTATGAATTTGTCATTTGCCTTTTAACTGTTTACTATCTTTTGTCCCATACAAAAGCTTTAAATTTGCATGTAGTTTAAGCTTGCGTTTCTTTTCCTATTTCCTAATTCATTAATTTTTACTTTAATCATTAATTTCTTTCTTTCCTTAGTTTTTTTCTCTCCTTCCGACCTTTTAAGTTTATTTACTTCTATTAAAATAAGAATTCTATTTAAAGTTATTAATTTTTCTCTGTGAATAATACTGGGTATATTTTATATTTCCTGTATAGTATTTTCATTGTTATTATATTTCAAATAGTCTGTAAATTAAGCATTGATTTCCATTGGATCCATTCTTGGAGTGTATTTTTTCATTTCTAAGTAGATAGGTTTTCACATTTAAAGTTTGTTATGTAGGGCTTCCCTGGTGGCGCAGTGGTTAAGAATCTGCCTGCCAATGCAGGGGACACGGGTTTGAGCCCTGGTCTGGGAAGATGCCACATGCCGTGGAGCAACTAAGCCCGCACGCCACAGCTACTGACCCTGCGCTCTAGAGCCTGTGAGCCACAACTAATGAGCCCGCAAGCCACAGCTACTGAAGCCCGCATGCCTAGAGCCCGTGCTTCACAACAAGAGAAGCCACTGCAATGAGAAGCCCGTGCACCGCAAGGAAGAGTAGCCCCCACTCACCGCAACTAGAGAAAGCCGGCGTGCAGCAGCGAAGACCCAAGGCAGACAAAAACAAATAAATAAATTTATAAAAAAAATAAAAAAAATAAAGTTTGCTATGTGCCTCTAGTTTTCTAAAGCTTATTAGATATCCAATATTTATACATATTTTAAATATACACATACATATCTTTTGAATCCACCTTTTTTCTTATACCAATCACATTCTTTTTTCATTTTGTTTTTTGCCCAGCTGATCTGGTAAAGATAGGGAGAAGGATTTTAAACTCTCATAACTATAGTGATTCTGTATGATTTCACTGTACAGTGTGATAACCACATTACGATAAATTAGCAAAAGAAATAAATTTCTACTTTTTTGATTAAAAATGCTTCTGTGAGGGCTTAAATTTCAAAATAAAACTTATCACAATGAAACTTCTAAAATCATACTTGATAACAACATGTTTTCAAAACAGAATCATAAAGAATTCCTTTTATTTTGGGGCAGTCTTAAACCAATTCCTTTGAAAAATATCATAGGGCATACAAAAAGATGTCTAAAATATTGTGAGAAAAAATATGTCAAAAAAGCTACGACATAAGACATCATTATTCTCTTATTTCTCATTAACTAGAGAGAAGTCACTTCTTTTTAGATACAATAGGGAAAATAAAAATATAAAACAAGCCCCAAACATCCTTCAGAGGTCCCTATCCTATCACCCACTGTGAGCTTTCTAAACAGCAGATCAATTCTTGCTTCCTTATAGAGTCTATTTGGCAAGATTCATAAATTTGGGAACACAATATAGATTCCACCTCATTTATCAAAGCTTTTTGCCTTCAATTGAACTATCCTTTTTTCCGACTGTTTAAAATTAAAGTTGGGGGTTCAAAAACTAAGCATTCATTAGCAACGCTCTTTTAAGACTGGTTTGCCAAAAAAGAACCAAAGGCTTATTGGTGTTGCAGTGATTGAAACAGACAATTCATTTTTATATGCACATAGAACTAAAATAACACTTTGAGGCCAGTGAGTTTTCATCCTTTCTTTTAACTTTAATGGTATTCTTATTAGTTTACGCATAAATTAAGGGAACCAGATGGGCTCTCCTTAAATCCCAGGGAAATACATTCACTAAACTTCTTTAGGAAAATCAAGGAAAGAATGTACATTATTCAAAGAAAATAAATAACCCTAATGGAGTTGACTATACCTAAACTACATACAATGTTCTTTCAGTCATTTTAAATACTAGAGAGGAAATATATTGGGTTGGGCAAAAAGCTCGTTCGGGTTTTTCCGTAAGATGTTATACCTTCTGACACTGTACTGTCTGCTCCTTCATCTACCAAGATTTTAACACACAACATCAATAAGACATTTCCAGGTTTGATAATGGATTTTCAGTGCCTACTTATACTCTCTCACATATGACCAATTTAGGGTTAAAGATCTGGCATAAGAGGCAAAACAAATTAACATGGATTTAACATCTGTGTTCTTCAGTGTAATATATTTTGGTGACATTCGATTTGGCACACTCTGTCTTTGCAAATGATGGCCAGAATCCAATGGATTACCAAATCAGTACTTTAGGTAATAATTATTTTTCCCACTAATGGAGACTGACAATGTACACTTGTCTTGCTGAATGTGTTAGAAAATTACTAGACAAAGTGTTTTTTAAATGTCGTTAAAACAGGTGTTCAAATCAGATTTTCTTTCCTTCTTCTTTTCTTAAATATCAAAGCCCTCTACTCTCTATAAATTACTGCATTTAACCTAACTGGAACTTAGTAAAAGCTTAGTTTTTTTTTTTTTTTTTCCCTCAAAAGTCACTCTTTTTTTTTTTTTTTTTTAAATAAATTTATTTATTTATTTATTTATTTTAGGCTGTGTTAGGGCTTTGTTTCTGTGCGAGGGCTTTTTCTAGTTGCAGCGAGCGGGGGCCACTCTTCATCGCGGTGCGCGGACCTCTCACTATCGCGGCCTCTCTTGTTGCGGAGCACGGGCTCCAGACGCGCAGGGTCAGTAGTTGTGGCTCACGGGCCCAGTTGCTCCGCGGCATGTGGGATCTTCCCAGACCAGGGCTCGAACCCGCGTGCCCTGCATTGCAGGCAGATTCTCAACCACTGCACCACCAGGGAAGCCCAAGCTTAGTTATTTTTAACATGGCATGTTTTTAACATGTTTTAGCATGTTTCAGTTGTATTTCTCCTTTTCAAATGCTCCTCTCCAATCAAGGCAGTCAACTTCATATTTTTGCTGGGGGGCATACAAGAATCCTTTAGTTTTTAAAACTAAAGTTTTTAGACTAAAATTAAGTAAGGTGATAGTAAATTTCTCTTTTAAATGTAATAAAAGATTCATAAGAGAGTAAATGTAGCATTTCTGTATAACTTAAAATTTTTTGAAGTATTCATTTCTGAACCTAGGGTTCTTTTCAGTTTTCATTTGTGTTTCTGTACCAACATCATTAAGAAATTTGAGAGTTTTTATTATAGTATTTTATTCTTTATATTTTAAGGGCTTTTTCTACCTTCAATTTGCCTAATATATCAAAGATACTTAACTGAAACTCAAAGTCTTTAACAAAAAAATAACACTAAATGTTTATTAAATTTCTAGACATGCTTACCAAGCAAGGGCATCAAATTAAAGAAGGAAATTAAATGTCTTCTCTCTAGGACAAAGCATGGAGATTACTTTTTACCTGAAGGCCTCAGTTCTGAAAATGACATTCTGATTTACATTTGTGTTTAACCAGCCAAGCAAACAAGGTCTAGGGAAACCCCTCTAAGGAGGAGACAGACTCTACCCGAAGCAACTTAGGATATCACTATGCCAATAGAAAAACATTTGCAAAGGAAAAATAAGTAATGGGCCTGGAAGGAAAAAAAAATTTTCCTGAGCAACTGTGATCTCCTCACAAAAGGAAAATTTGCTTTTTAAGGACAAATAAAATACATATAATTGTTCAAGGAAGAATGTGACCCTTGGTGTTTTGCCCCATCACGCAGTTATAATATAAATCTGTGTGTCTCTTGTAGAAGTTTTTTCTTTCTAGGAGTTTATAGAATTAGCTCCCACACTCTAAGCATAATCTAAAGGTGGATGAAGCAGATCGATTTAGCTGTCATTGAGAACATGAATAGTAGGGTTGCTCCATACACCTTATAATATACGTGTCTGTATGTATATGTGTGTATGTGCACTATACTTAATGTATGTAGGAAGATGAATTCATTCATCCTGCTCATCTAAAGAAACATTAATTGAGCAGGCTTCATTCTCTTTAGTGTCTGGTTAGTTATCATAAATAATGAAATACCATTCACTAAATAAACAATTAGCCTTCGTGAGTCTGAAATGAGTCACCTTTTATAGCTGGCTCATGTATATGGCAGGCAACAAGTCAGGTATGTTGCCTTGGGGACAACTCAGACGAGCATTCTAGCATGAGAGGGAAAAGCGAATCTCATATTCTCCTTTTGAAGACTCCAGATCTATACTCTGGAGACAGCACAGCTTGTATTCCAGTGTTTTCCATTTATACTAAAATTCTAAGCTAAAGGAAAATAGCATGCAGATGTGCTGCTTGTGATTTGAGGAGGCTCTTTTGTGCCAGAGTCCATGGTCAGTATAATGATCATATTTTAAAAGTATTAGCCTTCTATTTTTTCACAAACTATTACTTATTCATAATATAAGCAACTAAGAATTAAGGCATAGGGGCAATAAACATCAGCCCCTCTAAAGCAACTGCTCTTTAATTAAAAATCAAAGCAGTTAAGTGCTTGCATCTTTGGCACTCTTCAACCAACACTCTAACTGGCACCCAAATATCTCCCACAGCATTGTACCAAGTGTTTACACTGCAGACGGGGGCTCCAGGTGCCAGGAGACCCTGGAAGGCCTTCTGCATCATCCGAGAGGTGGCCTTGAGGAGTAGCAGCTTAGAATGTTTGAGTTTTATTGCCCATTGTATAATTATTTGAAAAATCAGTAAATTCCGTTAAACTGAACATTTTATTACCCAGAAGAACCTGACCAAGCAAGACACAACAAATGGATGACTCCTATTATGAAGAAGAGTTTTCTTTGGGGAATTTTACAAATGCTTTTAAGTCATCAATGAATCACTAGCGAAAGAGGCAAATCATAAATGCTTTTTGAATGGCCTAAGGGTTAGCACCTCCCTAAAATGTCAGCAGCTGATTCCCTCATCCTCAGCATGTACAGGCTTGCTATTAGTGCACTCATATAGCTCAGGCTATTTAAACGATTAAGAGATGCAGCACATGCAATTCTAGACAGCGACTCAGTGCAACGTAAGTGACCAGGATCAGAGATACTTACTATTCAAGAATCAAAATACATTATATGGTATAAGAACTAAAATTTTGTCCAAATATTTTTTCCAATAGTGGTATATTAGTTAGAAATATTATCTTTTACTTTGTAGAAGAAATCTTTAACTGATTTCATAAGTTACCTTCTGTTTTAAAAAGTAAACTATTAGTGGGCTGAGTTCGCCCCTCTGGTCCTTCACAAATGTCTATCTTGTACTTTTCTTATATTATTTTTAACTTTTTAAAATATTATTACTTGGGTCATAAGCAAATATAGCAAGATATAAATTTATAAAGTGACACATTTTCAATACCAACCATCTCTATCACCTTATTCCATAATAGCACATTCCATCAAATTAAACTCCAAGATTTCCCACATTTGTTTTAAATTCTATATGTATGGCTTATGAATAGCAATTTTGATGAATTCCAGCTGGTTTAAATATGCAGGCAGACCCTTTATAACAGAATCCTTTCAATTCTTATTGTATTCAATGAGGCCTATTTTAAGTGGGCCACCTGGTAGGATAAAGCACTAATAATTCTCCACAGAAAAAAAAAGAAAAACAAATCACCCTGCTAAACTTAAGACCATCTTCCCCAACTACATTACTATTACATACCTAATATAAGTGAGAAGTAGTTCTAATCTTCTGGAAAAGTTGAATTAAAGTTTTAACAATCTAGCCACCCTATGAACTACTAAATTACTCATTTACCTATTATAACAACATTAAAATAATTTCCACCATTTGTGTGCGTTGCCTGGTTTCACAAATCTATCATACACATTTCAGTCTCCCCCTCCATTCCCCACACCCTCCTGTTTCCATCCAGCTGGAATACATCAAGGGTGCAGAAGCCAAGGCAAATGTTGACCCCACCCTCCTCCATCCATTTTAAGGCACCTTCAAAGCCAGAGCACTGATCTAGCTCAGTTTCACCAGCAAAGCCAGCCATCCTGCTATTTAAGACACCAGTTTGGGGTTTTTGTAACTACACATTAACATGAGAGCTTTGATTTTTGGTCAAAAACTTCAGCTGCACTGAGTTTCATCAGACTGTCTTCCCCTTTCTGCAGAAGAGTCCTCATTATTAAATCTTCATAATCTTTGCTCTCAGTGTTGCTCTCTTTCCTTATAATAACAACCTCTCTGAACTGTCCAATAACCAACCCTGAGGAACATAATATTTCCCTTCCGAAAGGTCAAAAATGAACAGCCATGATGGTAGTCCAAGCTCTGTTTTCTCTGACATTTGCACACCCTCTATCATTTGTGCACTGTCACAGACATCGGTCATTTCAAAGTGCACAGAAACACTCTCACCAAGGCACATGAGGGAGGGGAGTGGGGGCTGGAGAGAGAGGAGCTGCAGTAGGACAAAGAACTTACTTTGTTGTTCCCCTGTGCATGTAGCCGCAAGGAAAAAGAAACAAAAAAGAAATATGTTAAACATAAATTTATTTTAAAATCATGAGATTTTTCATGCTAGAGCAAAATCCAAACAAATAACTTAGCTCTTCACTGACATCCCATTCGTACACATACAGCGCCCAAAGCTCATGGACAAGTCAGAGATTCTGCTTATATTAAGTGAAATCATACATTTATAACTGTAGAAAATTATGACAGAGATTTCCCCCTTTCTTTCTACTTGAAATACTTGAAGTATGGGAACCTGGCCAAAAAGCATTGGTTTGAATTGGTAATAAGTGAACTGTTAGCATGAAAGGCAAAGTATTTAGTATGTCAGCTTGCCCTTTCCTGACAGCCCCTCCTCCAACGTGCCAAGCAGTGGAAAATTTCATCAGCCAATGCATTTTTAAACAAACACTGCATCCTTGGTTTCAAAGAAGGTGGGGGGAAAAAAAATGAGTAGAGGAAAAGAGTGGGTGGCTCTGGGGAGACAGGGTAAGCAGACCAAGTTACGACCTCCATCTGTACCATTCCTTTACTTCGTAAATTATGACTTTTGTCTTGGGTTGGCATGGGAAGCGAAAACTGTATAGTGGGGATGCAGCCAAAGTAAACACTGGTCCACATTCAAGAAAATGGGTCTGGAAAGGTTAGTCACAAAAATGTAGTCATTTCTAAAAGGGACACTCTGGATAGAGACACAGAGAGCCGCCAGCCACAGGCGGCAGGCAAATGGCTCTCCTGTTTCAAACTGGAGCTGCAGGAGTATGATTTATATCAAACAATTTAACTCACATATGGCTTAAAAAAATAAAACGGTGATTCATTACTCCCAGGGCAGCCCAAGTCCTTGCAAGGTCAGATCCTGTGAGGGAGACGTGATGGGATATGGGCAGGGAACAGATCTGAACTCTTCTCACAAGGGGCCCAGAAGGAATTTCTCTCTCTGCTGAGATGCAGAGTGGAAGAGAGCTGCAAGTGAAGTGTGTGCATCTGTGGAGGAGCCTGAGCACGGGTGGAGTAACAGGTTGAGCTGGAGATCTGGCATTTAGTTTTAAGAGAGGAAGTGTGTGCGGGGAAGTAATACATACAAAAATTTTCTGGAGAGCAGTAAGGGAACCATCACGGGAGAGTATATTTTCTGGAAAACAATGCCAATTGGTTACTGGGGAAATGTCTAATTCAAGGACCATCGAGGCCATCATATTTAATAAAAGCATAAATTTAAAGACACTGGTAAAATAGTATAGAGAAGCTTCTTGACGTTGTGAGTTGCCGTGATATAACCGTTAACATCACTGGCTTATGTGAGACATAAATAACGGTACAAGAATGAATGAAATTGGGGGAGAAAAAGAGTCTTTTGTAAAAGAATATGCCAGTGGTTCAATAAGGCAATAAGGATCCCCAAAGAGAATTTTATCAGGAGTAAAATATTTTTTAGAGAATAATGGGACCTTGGTTCTCCAAAGAAGTGCAGTATTGCTGAAAATACCTCAAACAGATGGGGTTTATTGCATTCCACAGCAGTGCAGCTTTTGATCTACCAAATAAGTTTCAGGAGTTCAACCAAGTATTTTTGCACATTAGGGAATGACTGGCTTCCCTGCTCGGTGGCAGATGGTTCTGTTTGTAGTGGCAACAGTGATGTCACAGAGTAGGGGGCCTTAATCCTTAAATATGAGAAACATACAAGTGGAGGACGTGGTGTGGCTTTGCGATTTCTTGTTTCCTTCAATCATTTCCCAATTGTCTATTCTGAGAGAGGCATAACAGTCATGACTGGTGAATTGTAAATTCTCTATAATTCCTCCACCACTCTGTATGGCAGCATTTATATTTAGAAAATACCTCCACTGAAGAAAAACTAAACTCTTCAAAGTTGGTCATGGAGCTGCTCTAATTTCTGTGGGAAGCACTGTTGGATAAGCTAAGAATGAAGTTATGTACAGCTGGACTAACATGGGCATTTTTCTGTCTTGTACAAAAGACTGCTGAGTAGACGCATGGGAGTGGTCATCACCATATTAATGAATATTTATGGGGGTCTGTGTCCATCCCTCTTCTCCCCTATTTGTCATTTGCCACAGAGAAAAGTTCAGTGGCAGGGTCTATCCAAAAGGACTTTCTGATGTCCCCAAAAGATTTCATTACTGGATGGTTTCAACCTCCAAGGCAGTCCTTAAAAGCATCAATTATGAGTGGGAGAGTCCTGGGAGAGTCCTGAATTCAGAGGTATAGTGAAGTTCCAGGGTGCTTCACTTTCTACTGTCATGTTTCACCTCTTAAATCATATACTAGAGGGGAGGACCATCTATCTAGATAGCTAAAAAAACCCTTGTGAAAAGTTCTGAGGTATACGACTTAACAAATATGCAAAACTGAATTTGCACCAAATTTATTTCAGGGCATGCACAGATTTGCAAGCTGCTTTTTGCAGATAGCCAGTCAACCAGCAGCTGAGGGTAGGCTTGTGGATTCTCACTTCCCCTGACAGCCTCTATGGCTCACTCCTGACTAACTGATGGAGCCTTTGAGGCCCGCCTGTCCACAGGGCAGCAATTTGGTATCTTGAGACAACAGTTGGGGAAATTCTCCCCAGGTCTCACTGATAGTTTCCAAAGAAAAGGGAACTACTAAACTGAGAAGTACAGCTTCATGGACGCATTAATGATAGTCAATAACAATAATAAAGGTTACATGGCATTGAATGCTTTCATCCAGTTGCAGGCACTGAGCTAGATGTGATGCGCAACAGCATTCATTTAGTCCCATAAAATCACTCAGAGGAAGAGATTATTATTTTGTGTTTAAAAAAGAATAAACAACTAGAGAGTGAAGTAAGTTGCCTGAGCCACACTGCACATAAATGGAAGGGTCGGGATTCCAACGCGAGTGGATTTGACTTAAAGTCTACTTAACTTCAATGCACACAGAATGTTCCAAAGAATTTGGAATTCCTTCATGTTTATATATAAATTAAGTCATACTGTGAGCTGACAAAACTGTGTCAGAAAAATCAGTCATTTGTTATACCACATTCTTTAGATATTTAATTAAATTTGCACTTATTTGTGTTCACACTTAGAGGAAAAATTTATGTACATGTGTCATAAAATAATATTTTAAAAGTTTTAAAATTATGACCTGCCTAGCTATTGATACACACACACACACACACACACTTTTTGATGCTCCTTAATCTTGAGGGGGAAATGGTGTGGAGCAAGAAAGGGAATAAAGTTTTGGGTAGAGAGGTTAGTTATAAACTTAGCAGAGGAACTCAGTTTCAGGGGGACTCAGTTTCAGTCCCCACTCCTGTTTCAACTTTCCCCAAATCCTTGAGGGAATATCTCATCAGTAAAAAACAAAACCAGAAAACTATTAATTAATTCCATTAGAAACATCTTTACTTTGAAACTGTGTAAAATCCTACACACTTATTTAACAATTTTATACTGACTATAATTTCAATTTAATGGCCAAAGGAAATAGAAATAAAAAATAAAATTCTGCCTAATCCAAATTCAGATTTAAATATATTTTAAAAATATTCTGGCTGCTCAGAAAGCTCAGGTGATGGTAGAGTGCCAGAGTTGTGGCTCAGAGATATTATGTCTAAGTTCACTGAGTAAGTCAGTGGCATAGTGGGAAACAAAATTCAGGACTCCTCATTTCCATTTTAGGGCCACATACTATTACAATACAATGCTCAGATAAGAAGTCTACATTTAGCATTAGATCCAGAAAGTTTAAGGGAATGAAGGTAATTAGAAAATGCACATGGGAATATAGTTGGGTTGTTGTACTTTATATAGATATCTACTATAGTTTTTTTAATCACACTGTAGAGTGGTTATTCATTTGCATCTCTCTCTTCCACTAGACTTGGAACTCCTATAAAGTAAGAATTGCCTCCTTTTTAATCTTTGAATCTTTAGAGTCCACCATAATAGTGATAGATGAAGGGAAGGAAGGAAGTGGGAGAAGATGGTGGAAGGGAAGGAAAGAAGAAAAATTTGTAGAATACTCCAAGAGAAATGACCTAAGAGACAGAAGGAACAAGGTAGCAGAACACTGTTATATGAGTGACATAAAAACATTCTGCCACGTGGACACGATAGAAAAAGATATGATGAGGATAAACATGTTATAAAAAAGTATGCAACCTTAGTTTGGACAAAAAAATTATCCAAAATGTCAATTCATTCAAATCTGGGTGATGGCTATTTATCTAAATGAAGCCAAACTTATACAATTTAGAAAAATGACCTATGTAGATTTTTTTCCAGTTAAAATAGAGATGTCTCATGTAGAGTTAAAATAGAGATGTCTCATGTAGAAAGCAGAACTTTATCTAGACTCATATCCATGTATGACACATAAATGTTTCATTATTAGTGTAGGGATTGACTGATTTGCTGTTGACTCAATGGTTTATTGATACAAAAACAAAAACACCAGAAGTCCTAAAAATTTACTTAGAAAGAGACATCTGTTATTAGGTTACTCTGACTTCTTCATCAAATCTTTCTAAATTAGGAATAACTCTACCTAAAAGTATCGCTTCCCCCAAACTTAAGAGTATTCACGAAATGCAATGTTTAGATAAGCATTCTACTTAGATTGCTTTCAGTAATTAGCTTCCATTTAAACATCTGAAAGTCAAGTAATAGTGTAATATAACCTGCAGAACTACATGGTGCATAAGAAATGCAAATATTGTTTATGATGAAAACTGAGAAAAGCGATGCTCATGGCACACTGCCAAGTTTAATTTCCTGTCATGTCTTTGGCATGTAGTAAAAAGCCCCTTTGTCTCGATTTTCCAAGCAATTGTACCAAATGTATGTTAATAAGCAAATAAAAATGATGTGAAAAGAATCAAAACAGTTTGTGTAGGACAACTCTAGATTTGCTTCAAATTGAGCAGCCTAATAAAAAAAAATAGCAAATATCTCATTGAGCATCTTCTTTTGTGTAGAGCTATGGATACATGAAAATTCAGATTTATAAAAAGAGTTCACAGAGGGATGGGTAATTTTGCTTTTCCAAGACAGTTTTTTGCTCACAAGAGATGCATTACATAATTCTTTTAAAAATAGCAAACTTGTGTAGTGCATTTAAAATAAGTTTAGTTGACAAAATCATGATGTAAGAAAACATTTTCACAAACATTACAGTTCCTTGGAAGGAAGACACACACACACACACACACACACACACACACACACACACACACACACTGACATTTTATATAACCAAACATACTTGGAAGACAAAAAATATCATAAAGTATTTATAATCTCATTGGGCTGTATTATAAATATCCACAATGTTTTAAACTCTCTTCTACTTGCTTAAGTAAGTAGTCTGTGATGAAAATGATAATTATTATTATCATCATCATCATTATAAATAAAAATAGAGTGCTTACTTGTGTTTAACCTGTCCAGTGCTTTCCCTGCATTATCTCATTTAATCCTGTCAACCACGCTATAGCAGACTCTTGTTATCTCCATTTTAGATGTGGGAATCTTGAAAGATAAAAGGGCTAGAAAACCTTCCCGAGATCTCACAGCTTGTATGTGAGCTTCAGGAATTTCAGTCTATGTAGTTTGATGCTAAAGCCTGTGATTTAACCCACAGGCTGTGCTGGTTCTCGTAACAATCCAGCCATAACAATCTTTTAAAAATATAAATCTTATCATGTCACTAACTGGCTTGAAACCCTCCAATGGCTTCCCATCTCACCCAGAATAAAACTCAAATGCTGGCCACCTCCTTCAAGGCCTACATAATCTGGCTACTGACCACTTTTGGAAATCATCAACTACTTTTGTTCTCCTTCATTGTGTCTAGACACTCTTGACTTTTTTTGCTGCTCTTCTAAGACACTGAGCTGCTTTGTACCTGCTAGCCCTCTGCTATGAACACTCTCCATCAGACGTTCATATTACTTATTCCCCGCTTCTTTCAGGAGCCTACTCAAATGTCAACTCTTCAAAGGGGCCTTCCCCAATCACCTTACTAAAATAAAGCTCACTTGCCCCTCATTCTCACTATCTGTCCCTTTAATTTAATTTTTTATAGAACTTATCACTCTAACAAATCACACTCTACAATTATACTGTATCCATTCATTTATTTAACGTCTGTTCCTTGAGGGGGGCAGGACCTCACTGTTCACCTCTGCATCACTAGTGCCTGGAAAGGTAGCTGGCAAAAACCACGTGCTCAACAGGCTTTTGTGGAATGAATGAATAAAACATTAAGTATATGTGCATTTTTAATATAGAATGTTTAATATAGAAATTAAACACACTACCATCAATGGATAGGAAAGAGTAATAAGTAATGATTAGAATTAACAACAAAAATAGAAGTGGTACAGAAGATACCTCTGTACTGCATATCACCTGGAAAGAGTCTGGTTTCACCTCATTTGGAAGGCACAGGGTGTGTCATGGGGGTTCACTGTTTTAGGTGTTAACCAGACAAGTGGAGGTTGATATAGGGTTAAGAGGTCTACGTGAGAACTAAAATAACAGCAACAAGGAGAATGTTTTGGCACAAATCCTCTATCCTTTACCCCTGGAACTTTGTTAAATTCCAGTGTAACCTCAGGGATATGGTCAGGTCTGAAATCCACCCCAAGATGCTTCAATTGTCCCACAATGTGCTCACATCTCAGACTTTCCCTTGAGAAGACTCTATCCCTATTTGGGGCATAGAAATAACCCAACTTATACACGGTCAGTCCTATAAACAATCTACAGCCAATCTAAGCACCACAAAGGTCAAGCTGGAGTAAATCCTTAAAGCTCAGTCTCATTGCTTAACTTCTGGGGGGGAACCCAGATAGTACAATGTCTCGGGGGTAGCAAGTAAGCAGTGAGAGCCACTCATCTGCAGAGTCTGTTTAATGGTGTGTGTATATATGTTGGGTGGGAATTCTGAAGTTTGAATCCAGACTAGTCTGTGTAGTATTACATTTTCCAAAGAACACAAATAGAAGGTCTGTTTATTAACTTGAATGAGAGAAGTGTCTCTAAGACCCTTGAAGTATATTAATAAAGATAAGTGGGAATAACTTATCTTTATTAATATAGCAATGTAATATTTTTTTGTTCTTTTATACTCACAATGACATTAACCAGAGTTTAATTTTGGATATAGGTACTACAGACATAATGAAAGGAGGTAGATTTTTATAAAAATAAGTACATTTTAAAGAATATGAAATAGTGTTATGATTGATGATATATATACTATGACTATATGAAGAATGTTATAAGCTGCTTATATGAATACTATAGAATAGTATACTGTAGAACAGCATATAAAGGAAAATAAAATTTTAAATTAAAACAAAGAAACTCTCTTGCTTTGAGATTACATATGTTATGTTTTATGGCAAAGTTGGGCATTTTCTTTAAAAATATACTGATAAACTTCTTATAATAGAAATCTAATGGATAAAAAAATATATAAGCAAAGTAGCAGTTAAAACTATGGCAAATTAATTAAGTCAAACAAGAACTAGCTTCTCCAGCATATAGTATGTAGAATTATGCTTTCTTAAACATGGTTAATAATTTTAAAATAAGAGATATATCCAACTTACTAAAGATTTATCTGGATAAACCCCAGCTCTTAGTAGAGAAGCCTTCCAGCTGTCTACATCCTCCTGTGAATCACATGCCAGCTCGAGAAAGCGATAGTCTTTGTATACATTCCTGGAGTCAAAAAAAAAAAAAAAAATCGTGCTTTTAGTTTTGAACCAAATTCAAAATGATTTCATATCCCTGCAGATGATGATACAAACGACAATCCAAATAAAGGGTTATCTGACAGTCACTGAAGAAAAACAAAAACAATCTATTGCATTTAAAATAATTAGCACATTCCTATATGTATGTATTATACAATTAAAAAACCCTCACATTAAAGAATTTACAGTTATCTGTACTGCTAAGCAATAAGAAGGGAAGGAAATAACAAATGTTCTCAGTATGACACACTGAGTGCCAACTGACAGGGAGTTGTTCTGAGGGGAATGGATTTGCTATTGTCTAGTAATTAGATGAATTTTTGAAACTAATTTACAAGTCTAAATGGCTCATAAAACTTTAAAATTATGGCAATAATCTCAAAAAACTAAAATATTGTGCTGGATTCAAATCACAAATGCTCATCAATATTGTGAAAAGGAAAGAACATTAACTAATATTTAACAGAGTAAAGTGCCTATGCAGTGCATATTGACAACTGGATAATACTATAATTTTGTATTTCCTTTCTTAATAATAAAATAATACACAAAATATAATAATGCCCATTTAGAATAATTTAGAAACTAGATAAAAGTATAAAAATGGATACAATCAACCATTTTCTACTATTTACAGATAAACCTATTTCTTTATATTCTTTTGTTCTATGCATTTTTCCACAGTTGAGTTTCTCTCTCTTTCTCACTCTCTGTCTCTCTCTCTCTCAATTTTGTGTCCTTTTCACTTACTATTATATCATGGTCATATACTTATGCTATTACATCTTCATAAACATCAAATTATAATGGTATAATATTCATTAATATAAATGTATGATAATTTACTTGACCTCCTTCTAACATTAGATAAGTAATTTACTTTATTTGCCATCATAAATAATGCTCAAATAAATATTTTTATCCATAAGCCTTTGCCTTTCTACTTTAATTTACTACTATTATTTTCTGAGGATAGATTCTTACAGATAGAGTTACAGAATCAAAGTTATAATCACTTTTGAAGACAATGATACACGTTCCAATCATCTTTCCAGAAAAGATAATCCAATTTAGACAGATACTAGCAGTGTACAAGATTAACAACCTTTTTCTCTTTATCTCTCCCAAGGTGTTCTCATTCACGGCTAAGAGTTTCAATTTACACCTAACTCAGATGGCTTACATATTTACATCCCCTGTCCAGACCTGCTCGATTCATACTGCTTACTGACTTCTCCACTTGAGTATCTCAAAGGCACTGTGACATGGATGACTGAATTGGTGATTTCCAACTTGATGTTCCCATTTCATGCAGCATCAGTGTAATGCAGATAATTTGGAGGTATCTTAGACATCTTCCACACTCTCATACACCTCCTTACATTTTACCACTTAAAAGTGTACTTCCTGTATACTGACCATCATGTTATTATCATCTCTCTTTTGGGTTATTACAACATCTCTTCACTAGTCTCGCAGCATCACACAACCACTTTAAATTTGCTCTCTACACGGAATCCTTATTATCTTCTGAAAATGTGAATCAGATATTCACATAAATATACCTGGTTATACCAGTTAAAACCCCTGGTATAAAACACTGCAATACTACATGCTTTTAGGAAAAGACCACACTCACTATGATGGCCTACAAAGCCCTGCACAGTCTGGCCCAACATTACCTTACTCTCTAGCCTCTTTTCATACTCTGTTCTCCCTGATTTTTAAGCCACACTGGCCTTGTACTTCCTCATATATGCCATGCTTGCTCCCAAAGTCTTTGAATATACTGCTCTCTCTGTCTGCAGCTATCTGTCCTTCCCTCATCGCACAGTTAACTCCCGTGCCTTCCCATGCTCATGAGACCAGTCCACTTCAAGTACCCAGCAGCTGCACCTGTGCCACAATGAACAAAGGAAAATAAAAGGACACCCAAAGAGGTCTAACAGCCAGAGAGACAAAGAATAAAGAAGGCAATCAGAGCAGTCTATCAACAAAAGAGAAAGGTTGGGGGTAGCAAAAGAATAATAAGTATTTGAAGAGGTACAAAAGGGCATTAAAAAAGACTTATAGAACTAAGAAAAATAAGATTTTTAAGTTAATATATTGAGTAGATAAGTTGAAGGAAAGGATGATCAATCTTGAGATTAGAATTAGTAGATGTTAAGATCCAGTAGGAGAATTAGAAAAATATAAAGAGAGAAGTGTGGAGGAAAGACCCAGAACATCTAACCTGTAAATAATAGGAGTTCCAGAAAAAGAAAAGGAAGATGGGAGGAGAAAAATAATTATAAAAAAGAAACTATTTTTTAAAAAAGAAACTTATCCTGATTTTTAGAAAGATCCAAATCTTTACATTGAAAGTGCTGTTTCAGGTAGAACTGATGAGGAAAATTATCACATACACACATGCTAGTATAAATCTTGAGCTCTGAGATAAAGAAAAGTCTTCTGTAAAGAAAGAGAAAGTTGCTTACAAAGGAAAAAGAATTAGACTGGCACTGGACTGAACATTCAAAAGGTAGAAGGCAATGAAATAGTATTCATGGATTCTTAAGAGGACTGCAGACTCAGAGTCCCACATCCAGCCAGGTTATCACCATATACCCAATCTGAGGGAGATGCTAAGGCAGTATTAGGATTACAACAACACTGAATGAACCTGCAGAGAGTGTTCAAGGTTGAAGAAAAACTAAGAGAAGAGAAAACAGTGGTGAGCAACAAAATTTGCTGTATCCATAGAGTCAAATCAAAATAAATGATAGATCATCTAAGAATTGCAATATAAGTACTAAATAAGAACTCTTAAAGAAGAAGAGACACATTGCAACAGAAATTCAAATAGTCTAAAACTCAGGGGAGGGTGGAAGGAAAAAAAGATGCTCACAAGTTCTCCTCTGATGGGTATACGAGCAAAGAGTAGGGAAGGAAAGGGATCCCAGAGTTCTCATATTGTTGGAAGAAATGGGCGAGGAGAGAAGTAGGAGAAGAAAGTGTCTTGGGAGAGAAATATTTGATAATTTGCCACATGGAATAATAGGGTTATGTACTGATGAGTGTAAATATTAATAAAATAAAAAGTACAGAACTCCCAAATTAAAAAAGAAAAATAAAGAAAATTAATAGCCTCTTGATTAAATCAACAAAAAATTAAGAAAAGAAACAACAAAATAAAATAGGAAATTTTAACGATAGGAATAAAATCAAGTATATTAATTATTAAATTAATAAAAGTGAACTGAATTCTCTCAGCTAAACAGTTAATTTAGGTTAAAAAAATAAAACCCAGTTATATGTTATTTGCAAAAATAAAGGAACAGGTAAAGATATATCAGATGAACACAAAACAAAGAAATAAAAATGCATGAATGGGGCTTCCCTGGTGGCACAGTGGTTGAGAGTCTGCCTGCCAATGCAGGGGACACGGGTTCGAGCCCTGGTCTGGGAAGATCCCACATGCCACGGGGCAACTGGGCCCGTGAGCCACAACTACTGAGCCTGCGCGTCTGGAGCCTGTGCTCCGCAATAGGAGAGGCCGCGATAGTAAGAGGCCCGCGCACCGCGATGAAGAGTGCCCCCCACTTGCCACAACTAGAGAAAGCCCTCGCACAGAAACGAAGACCCAACACAGCCATAAATAAATAAATAAATAAATAAATAAATAAATAAATAAAATCTAAAAAAAAAAGTGCATGAATGGCAATATTAATATAGGCAAGATAGAATTTAAAAGTACTGAACAGGATAAACAATTTAAAAGCACTAAATAGAACAAATAGAAATATTATATAATGATATAAAGTACAATTTATGAAGACTGGAAAATACTTATAAACCTGTTTGCACCAAATAATATAATAGACAAGTAAATGAAGCAAATGTTACTTAAAAATGTAGGGTAAACTTGACATAACTATTGCATATAATTAATTAAAATATAAACATGGAAAGTTTTTAATATGGCATTTTTCAAATTAGATATAGTGGATGAAAAATAAGTAAGCACATAAAAGAAATAAATAGTACAACAGATTAAGTAAATTTAATAGATTCCTTTATCGCTTAAATAGAAGATAAAGATGTTTTCATCATCAACAAACCATTTACAAAAATCTGTCATATACTTGGATCTGCACACATACACAATATCAGCTTTAAGAAATTAAAAAAAAGAGAGATTTTATGAATCCCATTCTTTGGTCACAAAACAAAAAAAAAAAAAAGAAAAAGAAAAAATGAATTTCTAAACAAAAGACTCAGAAAGAAAATAAAAAGCAAGCACACTCCTCGATAATCCTTGTATTACAGAAGAAACCAAAACAAAATTGTAAATTATTTAGAAAGCAATAAAAAATATATAAACACATCATATCCAACCAGTGGAGCACAGCAAAGGCTGTAGGAAGACTTATGGCTTTAAATATGTTCATCATTTAGAGAAAAAATTAATATTCATCTATGGAAAGTATTAAATTAGGATAAAAAAACAAAATAAGCCAAGAAAGGAAATTAACATAGATTAAAGCCAAAACTAATGAAATAGGAAATATTAAGATAACATAAAGGATAAAGACATCCATGAGTATCTTCCCTTTAGTAATAGATAATAAACTTATAATCCTAATTAGGGGAGAAAACAAAAGTATACAAGATCACAAATGAGAAAGGATAGAATACATACCCACAAATATATAGGTGATTGAGAAAATTACAATCAAATACTTTATGCAATCTTATGTCAAAACTAAGAACCTAGAGGTAATTACTAATATCCTAAAAAATATAAATCAACAAAATTAACTCAGAAAGAATTGGAAAACCCAAGTTGCTTTTACAAAACACTGCTAGTATTAAGATACTTGCTTAAAAGACTAACACTGACTGCAAGACAAATATACAAAAATCATGGAGGGACCTTCAAGATGGCGGAGGAGTAAGCCGTGGAGATCACCTTCCTCCCCACAAGTACATCAGAAATACATCTACATGTGGAACAACTCCTACAGAACACCTACTGAACGCTGGCAGAAGACCTCAGACTTCCCAAAAGGCAAGAAACTCCCCACGTACCTGGGTAGGGCAAAAGAAAAAAGAAAAAACAGAGACAAAAGAATAGGGACAGGACCTGCACCACAGGGAGGGAGCTGTGAAGGAGGAAAGGTTTCCATACACTAGGAAGCCCCTTCGCGGGCAGAGACTGTGGGAGGCGGAGGGGGAAGCTTCGGAGCCACGGAGGAGAGCGCAGCCACAGGGGTGCGGAGGGCAAAGCAGAGAGATTCCCGCACAGAGGATCGGTGCCAACCAGCACTCACCAGCCTGAGAGGCTTGTCTGCTCACCCACTGGGGCGGGTGGGGGCTGGGAGCTGAGGCTCGAAAGTCTTCAGAGGTCAGAACGGCCATCATCAAAATATCTACAAACAGTAAATGCTGGAGAGGGTCTGGAGAAAAGGGAACCCTCTTGCACTGTTGGTGGGAATGTAAATTGATTCAGCCACAATGGAGAACAGCATGGAGGTTCCTTAAAAAACTACAAATAGAATTACCATATGATCCAGCAATCCCACTATTGGGCACATACCCTGAGAAAACCATAATTCAAAAAGAGTCGTGTACCACAATGTTCATTGCAGCTCTATTTACAATAGCCAGGACATGGAAGCAAACTAAGTGTCCATCAACAGATGAATGGATAAAGAAGATGTGGCACATATATACAATGGAATATTAGCCATAAAAATAAACGAAATTGAGTTATTTGTAGTGAGGTGAATGGACCTAGACACTGTCATACAGGGTGAAGTAAGTCAGAAAGAGAAAAACAAATACTGTATGCTAACACATATATATGGAATCTAAAAAAAAAAATGGTTCTGAAGAACCTAGGGGCAGGACAGGAATAAAGACACAGATGTAGAGAATGGACTTGAGGACACAGGGAGGGGGAAGGGTAAGCTGGGACGAAGTGAGAGGGTGGCATGGACATGTATACACTACCAAATGTGAAATAGATAGCTAGTGGGAAGCAGCCACATAGCACAGGGAGATCAGCTCGGTGCTTTGTGTACACCTAGAAGGGTGGGATAGGGAGGGTGGGAGGCAGACGCAAAAGGGAGAAGATATGGGAATGTATGTATATGTATAGCTGATTCACTTTGTTATACAGCAGAAACTAACACACCATTGTAAAGCAATTATACTCCAATAAAGATGTTTAAAGAAATACAAATCAATGACTTTCCTCAATACTCCCAATAACTTTGAAATGGAAAAAACACTCCATTCACACTAGGAGAAAGGCTATAAAATACATAAAAATAAATTTTTTTAAATTAAGAAAATTATAAGATCTTCATAAATGGGAAGGCATATTTGGATGTGTTCATTTGATTACATTATACTGCTAGGTCTTACTAAGTGACTAGCACTACTAGGTATTCAATAAATACTTACTGAATAATGACTACCATCACACCCTTAAAAATATTGACTATCATCTTTAAAACATCTTTGCAAATTTTATAATTTAAATGATTCTTGGGGCTTCCCTGGTGGCGCAGTGGTTAAGAGTCTGCTTGCCAATGCAGGGGACACGGGTTCGAGCCCTGGTCTGGGAAGATCCCACATGCCGAGGAGCAACTAAGCCCATGTGCCACAGCTACTGAGCCTGCACTCTAGAGCCCATGAGCCACAGCTACTGAGCCCATGTGCTGCAACTACTGAAGCCCACGCACCTAGAGCCCATGCTCCGCAACAAGGGAAGCCACCGCAATGAGAAGCCTGCGCACCACAATGACGAGTAGCCCCCGCTCACCACAACTAGAGAAAGCCCACGCTCAGCAACGAAGACCCAACGCAGCCAAAAATTAATAAGTAAAATAAACAAATTTTAAAAAAGTGATTCTCCATCAAAGCTTTAATATTTTTGCAAAGGAGGATGAGCATTTTTATATATTTATGGAAATGATGTTCTTTGTTCTGATTTCATTACATACTTTTTGTATATTACTGTAATAATTTTTCATTTTTTATTTGCTTTTGCCTGACATATCTTTGTCTCTTTTACTTTTTTGCTTTTATCCATTTGTTTTAGTTTTTAAAAAGAAATATCTGTTATAAATGCTAACTGTAAAGTAGGCTTTTATTTTTCATCCCAATTTGAAAATCACCTCCTACAATTAGGAAAGTTTTAATCATGTTTATTTCTCGCCTTTTTGGTTTCTATATTATTTTAGTGGTTTTCAGTTCTACAGGTAAATGATCATCTTAAAGTTTTCCAAATCATTCTTGAATTCATTTTTGTATATAAAATTCCTGTATATAAACTTTAGGAATAAAATAATAATTTTTGGCTTCTTGGGGGATTTAGAAGCTTTTACTTTCCACATTATCTCATGACATTTGCAAATCTGTCTAGAAATATTAACCTAGAATATTATTTCTGAATTATTGTTTTCACATTTCTTTGAGGCTCCTTTTTTCTTTTTTTACTTTTGTATTCAATTTTGTTACACTTAAGCAATTATTTAGATGGAACTCTACATGTTTAACTTTAATAAAGATTTATCATCAGGCATCTTCTACCTGGACTTCTCAATTTGTAAACTCTTACTTGGATTCATTTTTTGAGCTGGCTCAAACTAGAGTTAGCTATCTAAATTTCTGGTTGGGGCAGTCTCCACATTTCTCACATTGATTCAGTGAGTAAGTGAAGAAATTTCTTATTGTTTTTTACTGTTTAGCCCAGTTTTTCTTATTCAGGGTAATGCACGCAATGGTCACTCAAAGGATTTCAATCTAGTTCACTCTGTGAGTCTTGCAAATAGTTGACTGACATTTCCACTTTCCAGTGATTTTGAGACTTTCCATCTCTGTTGTATATGAGTTTTTGGATATAGCAATGGATGGAGAAGGGCAAAAGAGAAGCTTCTAATTTTTCACCATCTTACAAGAGGTCATCTTATTTAACCTTCATAGCAACCCTGCAAAGTTGGTTATAGAGCTGTTTTACAGTTGAGGAAGCTGAGATTCAGAGAGATTAGGTGACTTTCCCCAAATCACATAGCTAATTAACGGCACAACCTGGGCCTACCACGTTCCTCGGCATATAGCCTCTGTAAAACAAATATTAGTTGAATGAACGAACAAAGGAATCAATGAATAAATGAACTATGGAATGAACTTGGACTGTGCTTATTTTTAAAACCACCTTTTTCATTTTTGACTGGACCTTTAACTTTCTACAGAAAACCTAAGATTTAAAAAGTTTGAAGAGACAAACCATAATAAGTAGAATGAGTAATTTTAATTAAAGTGGGACATATTTAAAGGAAATATATTTTCCTAGTATGACAGTTTATTGTTGGAAAATTTGAAAGGTCATATCTTTGCTACAGAGCAGAAAGGGTAATGGATTATCTTGATGGAATCAAAATTCATCAGTTTTTAATTTTCTAATTACCTCTCTACAATAGCTTTTAACTATCACTTAGGTTTCCATCTGAGGCATTTCCACTGCACAGTATGAGTTCCTTTAAGATGCAAAGGTATGGGGAAGGCAAAGCTGGACAAATGCCATGGGAGCTCTTGGCCAGCTGGAAAGCACGAAAAGTAGAGGGTACAGACTTTCCACACTCTCTAAGCAGATCTGAAGAATTCAGCTTTGGCCCACTCTTACTGACCTTTCTCCAGAGTATTTTCTTTCAGGGGCTCTTCAAATGGAAAATCTTGATTTTTTTCCTGCAAAGGATAGCCAAATTCTTGAGAGGGAAAATAATTATCTGGTTGAAACATTAGAAGAGGGTCAAAGGCTTCTGGTGGCTTTGGCTGCTTCATTTTTACCCATTTTTGAAGCCTCGTCTTAGGCTGTGTCTAGATATCCAAGGAGAGTTGGATACAGGTCTAAAACACTAAACTGAGCTGATTTACTGGAAGTCTCATAAATTCTGTGGATGCAGCTTCCAGGTTCTCACCACATGCCGTAGCTATATAGATAACCCACAGCAATTTGTACTGACTGCATTTTTTGTTGTTGTTTAGTCTATGTCAGCTGCAATCACACAGATACGGGCTTCTGAATGATTTCACTATGAAATCAAGCTGAACTATATGTTTTGCAGTTTGAAAAAATGAAATTCATCTCAGTATTAAAAATGACCATAAGAAATTTTATCCCATAAGTAAAAGGCTTTTAAGTGTTACACTGTAGAGAACATGACCACATGATGAGCCCATGTTTTGATTATATACATAACTTTCATTCACGTCATAAGAATGTCTTTGGGTGTTAAAAATGTGAAGTTTAATTTCTTTGCCTATGACAGTTCTTCAAACATCTGAGACCAGATATTACGTGTCCCACAAGTCTTCTAGTCCCCAAGCCAACACTTCTGCCAACTTTTCCAAATGTTTCTCATATGAAGAGGTTTCTAGATAACACTGCATCCTTCTTGCATTCTTGTGAATTTGCTCTATTTTAAATGGATTTTCTGAAAATGAGATGCCAGCAACTGATCACAAATCTCCAGATGCGATATTATTCATATGTAAGGAAGAAGTTTGGCAGAATTTTTGCCTGCTTTCTGGACAGAAAACTTTTACTAATGTAAGTTTAAGTAAAGCACAGTAGAATATAGTAAAGACCATAAACACCTATTGAAATCCCGGCTATTATTATCATTTATTATCTTATATGACATTGGAGAGGGCAACCTCTTTGAATTTCAGTTTACTCATCTATAAAATGGGGATAATAGCATTATCTATCTCAGGCTTACTATGATAATAAAATAAGGTTATATGCGTGAAGAGCTTATTTCACACCATGCCCAGCATTGGCTAAATGCACAAGTAAAATATATAAAGTACAAAAATTATTATTATGCATTACTTTCACTGCATTTAGGTCCCTTACATTTGACGTGCTATAAAACCAGACCTCTCCTGGACTGAATGCATATAGACTTTTTAAAACATGAGTAAAATTTATACTTAGCATTATTACATTTCATCTGGTTAGTTTTGGCCCATTTACCAGTTTGCTCAGATGTTCTGAATTCAAATTCTGGCAAACAATATATTCACAATTCTTCCTGTTTTGCATTATCTGCATATTTATTACATAATATTCCCATATCATTATCAGAGTCATTGGTAATCATATTATAGACCTAAAACAGACCTCAAAGGATCCCATACCAGAGTTACATGTTCCATTAACTTTTACCCATTGGCTATCAACAATAAGACTTAAGATTTAATCATAAGTCCATCATAAATGGACTATCAAGTTATGTCTCTCTATTTCCCCTCACGCATATTTCAAAAGACTATATCAAGGTCTAAGTATATTATATCTACTCCACTCTATTAAAAATTTGGAGTCAGTTTGGTTCAACTTGTTTTTCAAGATTCAAAGAAAGTTCCTATTGATCACTGATATCCTTTCTAAATAATTATAAATATCAATTTCATAATTAATTATAGATGTATATAGCAGGGCATTGATGATAAAATAATCAATCAAATTTCCATTTTGTTTTCCCTTTTGAAAACCTGGACAACAGCCTCCTCTGTGGACTTTTTTTTTTACTGATCCACTGATCCTACCACATTCCCACTCATCATCACCCTGCTTATGTCTTCACTTCTGTGCACAGTCAGTTTAGCAATATAACTACTACCTTGCAAACTTTTGAGTCCCTTTCCTGTCTTTTCCTTCACCATTTTATTTACCTAATAAAACTCCAACTGAATTACTTTCTTACTCAGCTCATATATCCAAGTTGCTAAAGAATCCAAGAGAAAAACTATACAATTGTGATGACTATACTCACTTCAAATATCAAATGGGCACCTAACTTTTCCAGACTTCCCTACTATAAGTCTTCAGTCAATATGCTTTCTCACTGTACTAGAGGATTACTTCATACCTTTTTTTCCCTCAAATCTCTAATACACCACCTGCCACTCATACTTAACAGATAATTCTGCTTCATACTACACAGGAAAAACAAATACAATCTGATGAGAATGATCTATCTTCTTTCCACCAAATCCACCAGACTACCTGCATTAGCAACCACAGGTTCTGCCTTCCTCTTGTACCATGGAAGACCAAACCCTCAACTTATACACTGGGTCCCATCTCTTCTAATGTCTTCCTGAACTTCCTGCAATTATTTCTTTTCTCTTCCATGTCAACAATTTCTTCCTTTCTACTATTGGATCATTCATATGGCATACTAGCATGCCTCAAAAGCAACCATCTTAAAACACACACACACACACACACACACACACACACACACACACTTTCACTTTCACCCCCTAAGAACTGCCTCATTTCTATTTGCTTTTACAGTGAAATTCCTTGAGTTATCTTGAATAATTTTCTCCATTCTCTCTCCTCTCATTCTTTTGTCAATCCACCCCAGTGAGATTTGTGATCCTGCTACTCTATAGATAATGGTCTTATCAAGTTTATGTGATCTACAGGTTGCCACAGAAAATGCTCAATTCCTAGCCTTCATGTGACGTGCCTTCACTGCAGCATTTGACATTGTTGACCACTCCCTCTCTTCAGTCACTGTCTTCTCAAGACTTTTGCAATATCACACTCTCCTGCTTTCCACTCTCCTGCTTTCCACACTTCTACCCTACTGACTACAGCTTCTTAATCTCTTTTGCTGTCTCCTCTTCCTTTGTTAGACTTCTAAATTTGGGAGTGCCCCAAGCTCCTTCCATGGTCTGTGCTTTCTCCAAGGTGATCTCTGTCTGGTGGCCTTAAATACCATTTAAATGCAGATAACTCCAGACCTCTACACTGAACTACAGACTCCCATATCCAAGCCACCATCTTCTCTCATCTGGTTGATTGTTACAGCTTCCTAACACCTCCTTGACACCTCTCTTGATCCACTCTCCACAAAGAAGCCACAGTGATCATATATTATATCACCACCCTGTTTAAAATCCTCCAGTGACTTCCCACCATGAGCAGGAAAAAAATTCAAACTTCTTGCCATGAATGATCTACCTTTCCAACCTCGTTTTCCATTTATGTTCTTCCAACTGCAACATAAGTTCATTGATGGAGTGCTAAATGTTGATCAATGTATTTCTAGCATTTACATTATATGCTTGGTGCTCAATAATATTTGTTGGCTAACTAACTACTCTTTCGGTCTTTTCTCAGCATCCAAAATTCTTCAAAGACTATTGACAATGAACCAATGATACCAAGATGTTACATTATTATAAATTGAGAACCAAACCTGTGATTTCAACAATATGAATTTAATAAGCTAGGACTATGAATTATTCTTATATCTTACAGAGAATATTCCTGATTTCATGTACTTGTAATAATAAGAAGCAGTGCAATAAAACTAGAAATTATGATAAAAGTTAAACAGAAAAGAACCATAAAACCACTTAAAGTAACCCCCCACCCCTGCCAAATTTTGTGTCAAATAGCAACTTAAAGGTGTAATTACACACTATTTGCTAAATAGACAAAACAATACCACACACCAGATTGAAACTCAGGATATGCAGCCAAAATTCTATTCAGAGGCAAAATCACAGTCATGTACATCTTATTATTTTAAAAAAAAGAAGCAAAAATACATTGTCAGCATTTAACAAGTTGGAAAATGATAAAACTTAGCAGAGCAAAATACAGGATATAATAAATTAGGAACTAATTATGGAAAACTGAATTATCATTGACAAATTTAAGAGTCTGTTCTTTGATGAATCAAATAATGAAACAGCTCTGTAATATCTAGTAAATAAAAGATGAGAAAAATAATCAAAATCAGAAATGAGACATGATTTAACAGGGAGAAGATTAAATTATTTTAAGAGATGCTAAGTATACTTTTATGATAGCAAATTTATAAGTATCAATGATGGATACAATTTCTAGGAAATTATGAAATAAGAATCATAAAATCCCAACTGACCAATATCCACAGGATAAACTGGAAAACAAAACTTTTCTTCAAAATAGTTCTGATCTCAGAGAGTTTATAGGTCTTTCTTTCCAAATTTTAAGGGAAAGGTTCTTTTATGCAGGGCATCTCAGAAACATTAATAGGCCAATACACACTGTAAATCTCCAAGAAAAGAACATGCGAAGCAGAATTCCCCATTTATTTGACCCTAGATTCTTTTTTCCTTGAACTTCTCACAGGGCTAGTGTGTACTTTAAGGACCAAACTTCGGGATATTTCTCTATAAACCAATCTCACCTATGAATAAAGATGTAGAACTCCTAAAAAATATGTTAGGAAATTAAGAGTCATAAAATGTTTAAAAGTATGACCTTGAATAGTCAAAGCAATCTTGAGAAAGAAGAACAAAGCTGGAGGCATCACGCTCCCTGATTTCAGACTATAGTACAAAGCTATAGTAATCAAAAACAGTATAGTATTGACATAAAAACAGTCACATAGATCAACAGAACAGAATAGAGAGCCAGAAATAAACCCATATATACATAGTCAATTAATTTCCAACAAAGGAGCCAAGAATATACATTGGGGAAAGGACAGTCTCTTCAATAAATGGTGTTGAGGAAACTAGACAGTCACATGCAAAAGAATAAATCTGGACCACTATCTTACACCATACACAAAAACAAATATAAAATGGATTAATGACTTCAATTTAAACCTGAAACCATAAAACTCCTAGAAGAAAACATAAGCAGTGATATCCTTAACATGGGTCTTGGTGATGATTTTTTAGATTTGACAACAAATACAAAGGCAACAAAACTACATCAAACTAAAAAGATTTTGCACAGCAAAGGAAACCATCAACAAAATTAAAAGGCAACCATCAACAAAATTAAAAGGCAAACCATCAACAAAATGAAAGGAGAATATATTTGCAAATCATATATCTGGTAAAGGGTTAATATCCAAACATAAAAAGAATGCACATAACTCAACAACAAAAAAATCTGATTTTAAAAATGGGCAGAATAGACATTTTTCCAAAGACGAGATACAGATGGCCAACAGGTACATGAAAAAGTGCTCAATATCACTGATCATCAGAGAAATGCAAATCAAACCATAATGAGATATCACCTCACACTTGTTAGAATGGCTATTATCAAAAAGACAAGAAAGAAATGTTGGTGAGGACGTGGAGAAAAGGTAACCCTTGTATACGGTTGGTGGGAATGTAAACTGGAGCACTCACTATGGAAGAGTATGGAGTTTCCTCAAGAAATTAAAAATAGAACTACAGTATGATCTAGCAATTCACTTCTGGGTATTTATCTAAAGAAAAGTTAAGACATTAACTCAAAAGACATGGAAACAACCTAAGTGTCCATCAAAGGATGACTGGATAAAGAAAATGTTATTTATATGCATGTGTGTGTGTGTGTGTGTGTGTATAATGCTAGGTAAAATAAGTCTCACAGACTAAGACAAATATTGTATGATCTCTCTTATATGTCAAATCTTATAAAGCACAAAACAAAAAACTGAGCTCATAGATACAAAGAACAGATTGTTGGTTGCCAAAAGCAGCACGTGGCGTGGTGGGCAAGAGGTACAAACTTCCAGTTAAAAAAGAAATAAATCATGGCGATGTAATGGTGATCAGAGCATGGTGATCATAGTTAATAATACTGCATTGCATATGTGAAAGTTGCTAAGAGAGTAAATCTTAAAAGTTCTCACCACAAGAAAAAATTTTTTAACTATGTGTGGTGACGGATGTTAACTAGACTTGTGGAGACCGTTTCACAATATATACAGATATCGAATCATTATGTTGCACACCTGAAACTAATATAAAGTTATACATCAATTATACCTCAATAATAGAAAAAAAGATCCAGCCACCACTACCAAGTAGGGTTTTTCCTAAGAGAAGTTTTTGTGAGGAATACTGTAAAGAGACCACTTGCATTCAGTACCATGTATAAATTGACCACTCACAAATCCCAGATTTCTCCTCCAAGCTACAGTTAAATTCTGGATATTTCCACTTTCAAAATCTTGATTTACTTTCAAATCTTCTCTTCCTCCAAAGTTTCCTCGTATTAGTAAATGGTGCCCCCTTCCAACTAGTTGCTTGTGCTAGATACGTGTCATTCTGGACGTCTCTTTTTCCCGCACTTCAGTTTCAATCAGTCCGTCTGTCAACACAGCCCCCTAATGAATCTTCTTTATTTCATCTCCACTGCCTCCATTCTAGTCCAGGACACCATCATCTTTCACCTGGATTGCTACACAAAACTCCTAACTCCTAGACCTGCTTCTCTCCTACTCTCCATTCTGCAGCCAAACGCAACCCCATCAATGGCTCCCCACTGTATTAGGATAAAGATCACCAATTTTCATAGTCAGTTTTTAGTTATTTCCTTTCCTTAACACAGTGAAGAGGAAAAGGTGAAGAAATAAAAATTTTAAATGAAAAAAAATTTAATTTTTATAAAAAATATTTTAAAATATAAGAGCATTGCAAAACACATTTACTGTAAGTGCAGCTGCAGAATCAGCTGAGTCACCACCACTCCTGACTTTCTCTGGCTGCCAACGGCCATGGTGCCAAGTCCATGTCAGTGTTAATCACTGACACAATAAAAGAGCTGAAAGCATGAATTTTGGTTATAACTGTGGGGTCTTATTTATGATGAGAAAGGTCATAAAGAAGGCAGATTACAATTTAAGTGGTGGAAATTCTAAAAATATAGAATATTTTATATCTAAATATTCTTCCTCATATCCAAATGCTAAAATAATCTGATGTCACACAATTTAAGAAGGTAATCTAAATAAAAATAGAAAGTTTGGATTCCTTAGTAGGAACTGGAAAGACCTGGTTTCTTGAAAGACCTTCTGCTCCTGGCCCCTTTTCCCTGGACTTCATTGTTTCTCCTGCAAAAGAGGAGGAGGACTGATTGATTTGACTGATGGGTTATAAAAGATAAATTGAGCAAGCCTGTGTCCATAGGACACATGCATTTCTCTCTCATTCCAAGATGCTCTGGTGAGTTCTGCCTTGTGGGAGAGGCCTGTGGTTGCTCAGCTTTGGCTATGATTATTGGGGGCTGAAGTATTAGCAAGACACTTGGCCACAGATCTAGATCCATTTGTTTCATGACTTATCTGTTTTTTTCCTGTGCTTCCAAAAACAGCAACAACAACAACAAATATGAACTGGAGAAGGGGAGAAAAGAGTGTGATTTATTGGCCCCCTAAAACTCCAACAGTGAGGGGTAGCATTGAAGAGAGGTTAATAGTTTTGGTTTCAGATGGGTTAAACAGGAAGTGAAAGTAGGCCTTCTGAGTGAAAATGCCCAGTAGGCAGCTGGAGATGTGGGACTGGTGTCTCAAGATAATAAATAATGACCATACTACATGTGGCTGTGATGCTATGTACCATGTGAATTTGTTTATTTTATTTTAATACAGCTTATTAGCCTCATTAAGTATTTCCCATAGGAGGACAAGCCAAACAACCACAGGTCATGTGTCTACTTGGGCATAACCAATAGCAGGCAAATTAGCCAATATTACAATATCATTTAAAAAAGTCGTTGTTGCAATGCAATATTTATGCAGAATGTGTTGATGATGATGATGATGGTTCTATGACCAGGGGTCCCACGGCATGCCTTTTCATCCTTCAGGCCTTTTCATTCAATGTTGCCTATGTCCTCCTACCTTCTTTACCACCTGGCAAACTTCTGCTCATCCTTAGAGCCTCAACTCATATATTCCTTCCTCTGAATCTTCCCCAGGTAGCATTAATTACATAAATTATCCTCTTCTCTATGTTCCCCTAATGTCTTACTTATACATCATTTGAGTTGAACTACATCTTCTGTTTAAGGAATTTATTACTTCTAGAGGTGGTAGAAATATAAACAATGTCAGAGATGATTTACATAAAAATCCTGGGTAAAAGATCCATAAAGGACTAATAAAAACAGTAGAGATTGTGAGGTACATCTTCAACCTCCAAGTTTCTATTAAGGAAGATTTCCACACCCAGTGTCTCCGTAAAATATAACAGACGGATGGATGAATTATGTAACTGGTTACATGACATGTCATTCTGTATAATGGTTCTTGTGGCATTCATTTATTGATTTACTTGTTTAATAAACATTTGTTGAGAAGCTATGTGCCAGGTATTGTGCTAGGCCCTGAGGGACACATGGTGAATAAGACAGACAAGGTCCCTATTCTCATGAAGCTTATATTCTGGCAGTACATATAAAAATTGATGGTGAATGGAATGCTAAGATACTAACAATCATTTATTTAGACTTCACTGTCAAGGTACCAAGTAAGTCCCAATATCCCAATGACATTTCCCTCTTCTGCCTAAACAACAAAAGAAAAAACAGACATCTGTTTTATTCCAGTAAGTTTCATCATTTAACAATTACTCAAAAGACTGAAAATAACTCATAACCAGATAAAGGAAATCTTTACAAAGCTCCTAGTGGTTTTTAAAAATTGCTGTTTAAAAATGAACACTACAAAGGAGTTTTTGACCAGACAGCTGTTTGAAAGAACAATGATTTCATGTTTTAAGAGTAACTTTAAAATTGAGATGTCTTTGCCTCCCAGGAAAACTCAGCAGCTGTGGCGATTATTTTACTTCTCTTTCTTTCACATTTTACTGGATTTAATTTTAAGGGGAAAAACAGGTATAAAAGAGAAAATTGCATACAACACAGAAGAAAATCTATTGCAAAACAAGCAATTGCTCCTTTTTAACCACAAGGAAAACATAAAGGCAACCCCAAATCTCTTTTTAGCTGAGGAAGAAGAAAACACAGCCCTTTCCTGGTGAAGTTCACCTCTTTCCCTGCTAAACTTAGAAAATTACCCCTCTAAATCTCAATAAAATCAAGGTTAAGTTGGTTTTCTATAAGAGTGTAAAGGAATAACTAAAACAACTTCAGGAAGTAGCAATGGAGAATCAGTCACAAACAAAAAATATAAGTAATTGCTGCCTTGTATACTTCATTGGTCAAGTCCCGCCAACCACTGTGCCCAGTTTTGGAACCCAACTAAAGCAATGGAGTCCATCCATGAGGGAGGTGGAGAGAGCCTCCAAGGTGATTAAGAGGAGACAGATGAGGTTAAAAGGCTAGGGGAAGATATTTTCAAGATGAAACTAGCAGGCAAAGCACTCTTTGCAGCACTCTGAAGCCCCTTGCATTTAATTAGCCATTGCCACTGATGGAAATACTGAGAGAAAATGTGGCACAGAGATATGAGGAAGAATTTTCCAGTAATTCAAATGAACCTCTGATAATCAGGTCTCCCTCTGTAGCTAGAAGGATATAAGGTGGTTGATACCTGGGAAGGAAGAAGATCTGCAGTAAACAGGTACAAGTTGATGCCATGTGGCTGGAGCTGTGTGGACATAAAAACAGGTCTGACCCAAAGGTGAAACCTGCCTGAGATGCCCCATAAGCTGTGCAGGTACCTGGGCTGGAGGACTGTCCTTTTCTTCTTCCTCCATATGAGGAACACATATGGGTTTCTACTGGCTGTAAAAGTTACCAGACAAGAATGATGAACTGTATCTGCAAATAAGGAATCTGAGACTATCTCCAAGTAGACTTAAGCCTAACATTCCAACGGTCTAACAAAATATGCTTCCTGATAGAAATAAATAAAGTGGCTTTTCAATATGTGGAGTAGGTGAACAGTTTTATCCTACCCATAACATCCTTATCCCATATCAAAACTTTCACCAACCAGTTTTGTTTCTGGCAGTTTCATTCTTTTGAGTCTTGAGATCTTTAGGTTTCTGCACGAATCATTGTGTGATGTGACAGAAAGAGCACAGACTTTGGAATCAGAGAAATTCTAACTCTGGAACTTGTTAATCATATGTTAGTTTTGTGACTTTGGGCAAATTACTCAAGTTCTCAGAATCTCGATTTCCTTGTTGATAACTGAGGATAGTACTATCTAAGAGGGTTTTAAAGGATTTGAAATAATGTATGCAAAGCATTTAGCATTGTGCCTGGCAGTAATTATCATTAAAATGCAAATGTTCCTGGAGAAAGCTATTAGCTCACAAGGCAATATCTAAATGATGTAGCTAACTGAGAAAGAAAGACTGAAGAAGAAGGTAGACAGAATGAGCAGTGAGGATGAGCAATGGACAAGATCAATCACAAATTCCAGCTCCTCCATAGCTCTCTGTCCTGAGCTTGGTAAAAACACTGGGATAAACAGTCATGAAATTTACAATAGCCAGGACATGGAAGCAACCTAAATGTCCATCAACAGAAGAATGGATAAAGAAGATGTGGGTACATATATACAATGGAATATTACTCAGCCATAAAAAGGAACAAAACTGTGCAATTTGCAGAGACGTGGATGGACCTAGAGACTGTCATACAGAGTGAAGTAAGTCAGAAAGAGAATAACAAATATCGTATAATATCGCTTATATGTGGTATCTAGAAAAATGATACAGGTGAACTTACTTGCAAAGCAGAAATAGAGACACAGATGTAGAGAACAGAGGTATGGATATGGGGGTGGGGGAAGGAGGGTGGGATGAATTGGGAGATTGAGATTGACATATATACACTACTATGTATAAAATAGATAACTAACGAGAACCTACTGTATAGCACAGGGAACTCTACTCAGTGCTCTGTGGTGACCTAAATGGGAAGGAAATCCAAAAAAGAGGGGATATATGTATATGTATAGCTGATTCACTTTGCTCTCCAGCAAAAACTAACACAACATTGTAAAGCAACTATACTCCAATAAAAATTAATTAAAAAAAACAGTCATGGAAGGAAGTATAATAGATTTTCATCTTGCTAATATATTTTAGACATGGTCTTGCCTAGAGATGAAATATGACATCTCTTGGTCCCTTTCAATCTCGATGTTATATAATTCTAAAATTTCAGAGCAAAAAAATGGAATGAACAAAAGTACACCATATTTTTCAAAGTATCACTGAAGAAGAAACAAGTACAATACTGCCAAACAAAGAAGCTAACATTCAAGAACAGAACTGTAGTAAATTACAGTTAGGTCTGCAAATCAGCTTGACTCATAAAGAAAATACTAAGATCCAGTTTGTTAATATGCTTTAAAACTGAGTAATAATTACTTATATTGAGCGCAATAGCTATTTACAAAGTAATTTACAGTGCTAAACAATAGGCATCAATACTTTGGGCTCTAAAACACTTTGTGGAAGCAAAGTTTTAAGCATGCTTACACTGAGGAAAATGGGGATGTTGGCTCACAGGTTACCTAATCTCTATTTGGGATACCATTTTTCTGGTAACTCTCCTCTTGAGACATTGCCGTTATGATGATTAATTTGTGGACCTTGGAGAAAAGAAACCAATTCCAAGTGGATAGTCCATCTGGAACTCTGTCATTTTACCATCTCTTGGAACATTCCAACAACATCCCAGGCTCCTTTCCGTGTATTTCAACTTACTTCCTTTCAGCCCACACTGTGGTTCATCAGAAATATATTCCTCTCCATACTACTGTCAACTCCCTTCTAAAAATCTGGAGTCCCTTGTTCCCTAGCTTCAAAACTCTTTCAGATCAGCTTCAAAACTTCCTATAATTTAATTCTGCTAACACATTGTTCCTCTCCATCATCACATACACAGAAAATCTTAACATATTCAGTTTTCATAACTGCCAGTTATAAGTATCTCTTCCTATCAAAGCAAAACTTGCTCTTCTCAGAACACAATTTTCTATCTTTGACCAAGACTCCCATATTCCAGTCTTTGTATGTGGAATTCTATTTCAATCCGTCCTTTTACCTCATTCACAAAAGTATTTCATGAAAACTTAATTAATAATGCTTGGTTTGAACTATTCCTTTCATATCTCACTGTGTTTGTGCGTGTGCATGTGTGTGTGTGTGTGTATGTGTGTGTATCCAAAACTTGGATACTATTAATTTCAATAATTTTGGTTTTAGTGTCTCTCCTTACAAACTTTTCATGAATGTTTTATTTCCTTCGATTATTAATCTGGAATCTCTTTTGGATGGCTACCTAAATGTTTAACAAAATAAAGGAATATATGTGAAAATGAATTGTAAAGTATAAAGTTCTATATAATTATTCAGTACCATTTTTTTATATCCTCACAGAACATGCAGTTACCATTAAATAAATGTTGACTAATGCTTAAAACTGAGGAAAATACCCAGCAAGCAGCAGCTCAAGGATAATAATAAGCAATACCAAAATCTATTCAGTCACTCATCCACTCACTCACTCACTCACTCACTCACTGCAGAATAACTACTCTATGCCAGGCACTGTTCTGGGCACTGAGGATATAGCAATGAACAAATGAGATTAAATTCTTGCTTTCACAGAACTTACACTCAAATGGGGAACATAGAAAACAAAAAAGAGTAAAAATATCAAAAAGTAATGTGTTATGAACAAAATAGAGCAGGAGAAGGGGACAGAATGATAGAAGTGCCTTTTTAGAGAGGGTAGTCAGAAAATGAGGTGATGTCATTTGAAAAGAATCAAGAATTGAAGAGGGGGATGTGACTCATGAGAATTTCTGGGGGAAGAACATTCCAGACAAATGCAAAGGCCCTCAGACAGCATAAAGCTCAACATACTCAAGAAACAGTAAGGAGGACAACAGCAATGCAAATGCACCAAGGTCATGAGTTTGCTAGTGGTTTTGTGCTGATTTAGAAATTATTCAAGTGCAAATACTCACATGCTATACTGTGCCTAGGCAGAGAAATAAAAGCCCCTGCACTGGGTATTATACTATTCTACTACCCAAAGTTAATCAATTAAACATTTTTTTTTTAACTTGTGTATTTCAAATGAATAAGCTTTTACTATCAACATCAGTGTATTGAAAGTAATTTAAAATGCCCCACATTAGTTTTCAATCCAGCGTAAAATTATTATTCTCAAGCTTTCTCATAAATGAATTGCACCCTCCAAAGGTGATGAAGCATCAATCCTTCTCTCAACATGCACACTCATTCATTTCCTATACTGAAAGGAGAAAAATGATACACAGTCTGGCAGGATTATGTTTATAAAACCAGATTGCTAGTTAAAGTAAGCAAAACAAATTTCAGCAACAAGAAAACTGGCCTGCCTCCCCAGGTGAAGCATGGGGAGACTGATCTCATAGCCCAGAAAAACCACAGTGATAATACAAACTACCAGAGAAAGAACATTCTAACCTCCAAATTAAATCAAGTGCTCCGAGCTGCTGGGGTTCTTCTCTAGTCAGCATGTGCTGAGGTTCACTATGGAAACACAGCAGAACACGAAAGGCAGTGAAGCCAATGGTGCAATGTGACACAGGCTGAGTTTGTATACTTATGCAATAACTCACATGCTGATGCTCCTGATTTGTAACTGAAGGCAGGATAAAGCAGGGATGTTTATGAAGAAAAGGGCTAATGAATCACAGAAACTTGCCTTCTCCTCCACAGCATGTCAAAGAATGAGTAGTGAACGTTTCCCTGAAGTCAACTGTATGTGCTGCTTATTATGAAACAGTAATGGTAACATGCATTCCTGCAAAGTGGCCATAAATTATAAATTGTGATAAAAATTTAGGAACTATTGACCCTGGGCAAGGAAAAGAGCCATTTATGCATCTAAGGAAAATAGACCGTAGAATATTTTTATAAGCACTTTGCCATTTTAAGTCTACTGTACTTTGGACAGAGTAAAAGAAAAGCATAACTCTGGGTCAAATCTAGGATCCACCACAAGAGTATTCCATATGTGAGAGAGAAAGTAGGAAACATATCAGAAAAGGCAAAGAGGTCTCCCTTGCCGTCAGTTTCTGAGCTCAGAGATGCTTTTCCTCAGGAACAGGCTAATTTTTAATGCAGCCATAATTTTATATAAATTGCTTGAGATGTACCTGCACCACCTTTTGGGGCTAATGTAATCTATTAAGGTCTATAATTGACAGGACTGTAGTGCAGCCTATATTTTTATCCAAAGATCCATCCAAATTCTAGTAGTTTAAAATTTCATGGGGGAAAATCATAGTAACATAATCTAATGACATCAACACTTTAAAAACATTTCTCATTTTTACAGAATAAAGCACCCTAATCCTCTTGCTATGATATGCAAGGTAATTCTCCTAATCTCATCAATTATTTTAATTTTCACTCACAGGATCTTATCTTTTTATATTATACCTTTTCTTGCAATTGACTGAAAAGTTTTTAATGTAATGTTTTAGGTTATAAAACACCATGGTTTTGTATAAAAGCAGGACATTTTCAATTCTTGATGATATCCACCTGACCATATCAACATGTTGCTAGATACTTTCAGGGCTAGTCTACAGAGATTCCTAGGTCCTTTTCACTCACTGCACTTAACCAGATTCCAAGAGTCTTAGACAGAGTTTGTATCATTTTCCTCTAATACATGACACCTCATGTTTTCTCACATTGCAATTAGTCTGCCATTTCCTTACTCACTACGAAAGCCCTGTGAGGTCTCCTAAAGATTGTTTTTTCACTGCCCAAGGGAGATGGATCTACAGAATTTGAGTTTTTCGCAATGTATTTCAGATTATTTACACAGATGTTAAGACTAGTTTGTGCATTGGAAATGTAGGAAATTAGGATGCTGGGAAATCTCAGTTATTATACTATGCCATTGACAGAAATACCCATCTCGTCCCAATACACTATGAAAGTCATGAATGCAGAGAACAAGGACCATTTTTGTTTCTTCTAGCCCCTACCACAGATCCCAGCACATTATAAGTGTTCAATAAAGTGCTGATAAGTTGGCTAATTTCCACCCTCAACCTACTTTCTTGAAGAGCTTCCTAGCCACATTAAAAAAACAAAAACAAAAACCCCTCAATTTCATAAACTTTATAGTAAAACTTTGCTAATGGTTATTTGAAAACTTAAATGTGTAGTTATTCATTGATTATTCTTTTTGAAAAATTCTATTTTTTAATTTTTTATACAATTTTTAAAGGTTACACTCCATTTATAGTTATTACAAAATACTGGCTATACTCCCCACATTGTACATCCATTGATTATTCTTTATTGCCATATATTTAGCTTCTCAAAGAGCTCATAGAATAGTTAGGCATGCTTTCTTCTCAAAGAAACTATCTTGCTTTTTGTCTTAACTTTTAGTTCTCACACCATTTATTATAATTTATACCAGTTTACCTAATATGAAAGTGAGAATCCCCATTTCTGATTCTGGAAATACTTTGATCCTCCAATTCATAAGAAGAATCCCAGGGGCAGGTTGAAGGCATCAGTTATAAATATCACTTTCGAGACTGGAAAATTATAATTAGCATGAACTCTTACTCATAAAGGACAATTAGGGAATGGGCCATTATACTAAGTAATTTAATTTATATATAAATTAGAATATGTGTGTGTATAATATCTGTTACAAGATTTAAAAGTACAACACAATTTACACAAAAATCTTGCCAAGCATAGTTTAAACTTTAATGCTTAATAGTGTACTTCAGACTCCATCCTATTTAGGGAATACTAACAAAATAAGTAATCATAAAAAACTATAGGAAAATAATTGTGCATAAAATGGGTTTATGGAGTTAAGTTGGCATGTACCATAGAGGTCACCTAAGCCAAATTCCCCCATAGATAAGGCAGGACTCTCCTCTATGACATCATCAACATGTAGGCTTGACCATTTATCCTTTTTTTTTCCCCCAGACCATGTCGGTTTATTGGTAGCTATTATTCTAGCATAATTATTAACAGTGCCCCCTTTTACTCCCAAAAGTGAGGATACATTATGATCACCCTACCAATATGTTTTTAATCTAGCTTCTGCTCAAAGTGCTCTGGCGATGGGGGAGGCTTGCTAATTCACAACTTGCCCATTCTATTTTTAAAAGGCTATAATAAAAATATAAAATATATATGCAATATATAAAAATATTAAAAATACTAGACATCTCTTTCTAATGATGAGCTTATATCTTTTTTCAGAGTCACTTTTACCCATTACTAATTTGACACTCTTGGAAAGGCAATACAGAACGTGAATCCTTCAACTCTATAAGACAACTTTCATGCTTTTCTTAAACATAAAAGGTTAACCATAAAATGCCAGGTTAAACATAAAACGATTCAGTAAGGAAATAGCCTTTGGGAAGAAGTTTGTTGGGAAAAGAAAATTATCTTATAACAATATATGATTTTTAAGGAACTATATTATAGGTGTTCTCATGGAGCCAGGAAATCTAAAGGACTAACAGCAGTTGACAGTTTCCCTTCTCAGGCCTCTGGCTCGAATGCACTATCTGGATTTCCAAGGGCTGGAAACGAGTATTTGTTCTCAGAGTTTTACACCAGTCAAGTCATGTGGAAGAAAAAATAAACAGCTCTGTGGAGAGGGGCAAAAGAAGTCAGCAGGACAAAGTATTAACAGCTTAAAAAAGAACAGGAAAGTTGAAGTATCAGTAAGTGCATCTTTCTCAGGTTGTTTTCTCCTCATTAACAATTCAGGTATAAGAAGAAGCCACATGAGAACAAATTAGTGGTTACCAGCAGGGAGAGGGGAGGGGGAAGGGGCAATATAGAGGTAGGGAATTAAGAGTACAAACTATTATGCATAAAATAAACTACAAGGATATATTGTACAACACAGGGAATATAACCAATATTTTAGAATAACTATAAATGGAGTACAATTTTAAAAAATTTTTTTAAATCACTATATTGTACACCTGTAACTTATGCAATATTGTACATCAACTGTACTTCAATAAAATTTTTTTTAAAATAGAGATGAGTTAATTTGACCTATCCAGTAATTTAACATCATTTTGTGTTTTATAGGAAAAGCCAAAATCAGTATCTGGACCATGGGCACTAATCTGAGATATAAATGACATACACTTTGAATGATTCTACCTGATGAGCCCACATTACTGTAACTAGCTCCGCAGTGTGTCTAGCAACAGCTACACAAATTACAGGCCATAACTGTCTAGAAATAATTAATCTCTACTAGGGAGTGTGTTTGGCAAATTCAACCCCCTATTTGTGATGGTCAACAGCAGAGCAGTACTTGAGGTCTGAGAACTGCTTGTTACTGGTCTACAATACATTTAAAGTACAGAACCTGAGAAAAAGCAGCTGGAAGCTTTTGTAGTTGTCTGACACTGCATGACATCCAAGCCATGATCAGTGGATGAGCCTTATTGAGTAGGGTTTAGACCAGTTTGGGTGTTGTTAAACTCATCAGGGGAGTCACATGCACTTTAAGTTGAATACTGGCTGTGCAATGGGACTATGTATTGTTCTGAAGAGACTGAAAAAAAAACTTTTTAAAAGTTCTTTACCACAGAAAGCTTGGAAAGCTGTGCTTTAGGAGAAAATTCTCTACTTTAAATTTCTGACTGTTTTGATTTAAGATGAAGGATATTGACCAAATAATCCTTTACATATACAACATTTAGTAAAAACCCACCTAACAGTAGCTCAATATTTCCCATCTTTCATCACTTCTCAAACCTACCACAGTGGAAGGGAAGGAAAAAGGATATATTTGATATCTTTCCCCAGATTACCAGAGGAGTTCTCTCATTTGAGACTGAGGCCCTGGATCCTTTCACTTTTGGACAGAATTAGAGATCAGGGGAAATGTCTATGTTCTTGGTGATAGGGCTACTCTCTTTAGTCACACTGCATTTCCACATATGCTTCTCGGAAATCAACACATTTCCAACATCTTCACCTCCTTTTCAACCCAAAGCTATTTGATGATTTCTCTCGTTGTCACCCATCTTCCTCAGTATCACCACTGGTAAAAGATCAATGACAGATAAGGGGAGTAAACAAATGTTCTGGAAATGTCATAACTGTTTTGGATTTTATCTTAGGGGGTGAGTGGGAGGAGACTGAATGGCATGACTTTGATTGCTAAAATAGATCTCTCTATCAACTTGGCCTGAAATGAGTTTGACTTTCCATACGTGTTATGTTTTCACACTGTTTTAATACAGTGTGTAGGGGACATGTAAAAGTCTAATCTGGTAATCAGTGGATTCTTGGTTCTTCAAAACTCTTAGTTTTGAAGCAACTAATAGAGATATTTATGCAGCAAGTACCTCCATCACAGCATGAAATAAACCTTAAACTGATGTCATACCACTAAATCATTATATCACGTATTGCCTAACTGCCACAGTTCTCAAAGTATTGCCTGGGGACTTCTGTGGTCCCCAAGACACTTTCAGGGGGTTTTCAAGGTCAGAACAATTTTTATAATAATATTAGTTAATTTTCTTCACTTTCATTTGCTATGAATGTACAGAGGAGTTTGCTAGAAGCTGTGATGACACGGGATGATGTCATCACTCTGGCAGTTAATGGAAGATGAGCTGGTGTACTCTCATGTTATCTAGAATTTTCAGAGGAAGTATGTGCTTTTCCAGAGATTAACTCATGTGTTCTCAGTATTTCTAATGTGCTCTTAACAGCTATTTTTAATTTATACCTGCTATAATCTTTGTGACCTCATTATGATCCAGTAAATTGTTATTTTGAAATCCTAAAGTTTCCTTCATGCCTATGTGGAGACACAAAAACCTATATGTATACATTTTTGTCTTGTATAAATACGAAATAAAAATAGAATTAAAGCTATTCCTTTTCCTTGGCTTTATAAATGTTTATCATTTACCTTACTGTCTTATGCAATTAAACACTTTTGAATAGGATTATAATGCCAGTTAAGTTACAGCATCATTTTAAGACCAATTATTGGACATTTAAAAAAAAGAAATCACGTAATTTAAACAGAGATATGATATATTCTTTGAAATCCAAATATTGTTTGTAAGAGTTTTTCGAAGTAGCAGTGAAAAAGCCCTTGAAGCATCTTACGAGATAAGTCACTGTACTGCAACAGCTAGAGAAGTGCACACTGTAGCTGAGAGGCTAATAAATAAAAATTTTGCACTTGATATTGGTGAATACCTGCTGGATAAAAAGTGAGTAAAAAGAAATTACTGTCATTTTCCAATGATAGAGTAACTTGTCCAATTAAAGATTTGGTTGCTAACATGGAGCATGAATTAAAAATCTCATCTGCAGAATTATACTTTTGCCTTAAAATGGACAAATCTAAAGAATGACTACACTTGTTTTCGTTATATTTGTCTGGTACCAGTACCAACTAATCCTTAAAGACCTTTATTTTAATAGAAATACTTATTAATTAATAAGTGTTGCTGAAATAGTCAAAGTACAAACTTTTTTGAATTTCATGATTTATCTTGCAACAAATGTGTTAACATTTGCACTGATGGTGCAAGAGCAAGAATGGGTGACTTAGCACCAGTCAAGACAATGTCATGAAGCTGCACTGAGAGTCATTGTAGTCTTCATTGCCAAGAACTTACAGTTAAAAAAAAAAGCCAGTTTCACTTAAGGATATCCTGATGAAGTAGTAAAACATTAATTTTTAAAAATCTAGACCCTGAGTATACATCTTTCTAATATTCTATGTCAAAAATGGGAGGTCTGCATAAGCACTTCTGCTGTATACTGAAATGATTTTCTCAAGCAAAGGGTGCAATTAAACTGTAAGCTAAAGTACCTAGTTTTTTCATGGGATGCCATTTTTACTTGAAAGTCCAACAGTCAATCTATGGTTAACAAACTTGAGTTTTGGCAGAAATTTTCTCAAAATGAACAAAATGAGCCTATCACTTAGACGAAGACAACCGACAGCATTTATAACCAATGATAAAATTGAGCCTCAAATTTTGGAAACCTTGTATCTCCCACCATGGGCTTGACAGCTCCCCTGTTTCTGATGACATTGGTGGTGATATTAATGAATATAATGAAAATACTGTATAATGAAATGTGAAACATTGAGAAGATCTGTACGAATAAATGAACCAATATTTTCCAAATGACAAAATGTGTGATGCTACAGAATCACTCATAAGTAAAAGATCCATTTAAAGTGCACGGTAGACCAGTGGATTAATGTAACAGAATATAAAAAGTTCATTGACATGATTTCAGATTCCACACTGCAACTAACTTTTTGGAAACTATCACTTGTTGCGTTTTGCTGAGGTATCAAAGAAGAAAACCCACAGAATGCGAAAAAGCTGTTAAAATATTCTTCCCTTTCTAACTACATATCTGTGTGAGACAAGATTTTCTTCATATACTTCAACCAAAACAACATATTCCAACAGATTGAAAGCAGAAGCAGATATGAGAATCCAGCCACCTTCTATTAAGCTACACATTAAAGAAATTTATAAAATTGCAAAAAAAAAATGCCACTCTTCTCACTGATATTTAAAAAAATATTTTTCCATAAAAACATACTATTTATGTTAATATGAAATTGATTCATTACTATTATTTTAAATTGATATAATAAGTTAATTTTTTCTAATGTTTCATTTTTAATTTCTAACAATGGATATAATTGGCAGTATGCTAACAAATGTGTATGGATTTAACAAACACACGGATAGAAAAAGCAGATTCTATGTTTGAATACTCAAAACTACTCTCTGCAATTGCATTTTTTGAGACAGTTCCTTTAAGTGAACAGTATTTCCCTCAGGTTCTAAGAAATAAACATAGGCAGTTTCAAAATTAGGAAAAGAAAAGAAAATGAAAAAACTTGTTCCAGTTAGGCTTTGCAAATATTTTCTTTATGAAACCATGCATCTACTCAGAATTAGTTGCAGCATGTGACTAACATTTCCTACCAAGGCTTGTGCCGTGTCAGTTTCCTTTACTAATCCTATGTGTGTTAATGAAAGTTAATTACACATGCCAGTAAATAGTTTCCCTCTGAATGCAGCAAATTGAAGCAGAATAATATAATTTATATGCAAGGTATATAATTAAAACCTTCACAATATTTTCTCTCAGCAGGTATAGTCACTAAGGACATTCTTTATGGGTAAGTTGGTTTCACAGTAAATCAACTGAGGAAAAATAAAAGTATATTAAACATGAAATGTTAGGTCACAAAAAGATTTCTGATTGATAAATTGATATTATAAAAAAACAGGCTTATAATTAATATTCTTAAGTGCATGAGTTGAGGGAGCTCAGTGATCTTTAGAGAGCTTTATATATATGTGTGTTACTTTTATTTAAAGGATTTTTTTCCCCTTCAAACTCAAGAACTAGGCAAGGTGTTACTGCTTTAGTAAATGCTTTAATAATCAGGATAGTATATGGTAACACTGGTAATAATGGAAAACACTATGTCTGCCAGTGAGAACCATGGATACATTGTTCAGTGTAACTGGATTTCAACAGCAACAGATTTGAATAATAACCGTTTTGGACTTTTTCTGTTTATTCTTCTATTTGATATAAGTTTCTTTTTCAACAGGTAGATTGTTATACAATATTCCACAGGTCATCGCTAAAAACCTGACTATTGCAATAGTAAAACATGCCCATAGTTTTATTTTTGTTCTTGGGAGGCCTCTAAGACTGCCAAAGAAATTTAAGTGTTTAGAAGTTTCCTTCAGGCTAGACCCAGCTAGGGAAATTTTCACACCCCTGCTTATTCATTTCTTAAGAGCTCTCCCCGCAGGTTGCTGACTGAAATACCTGCACACTTGGCTATCCCCCTGCTGGCTTTATTGGGGGTTCCCAGCCATCACAAAATCACCACCACACGGCATAAGCCGTAGCACACAACTCACTTTATTTCCACCCTTATCATGAATAACCAGAAGGTAAACTCACTCATCCTTTAAAAATAAAAGCCTGAGACAAGCTAGTTAATATCTTGAATCCAGTTCCTTAGCATGACTAACTAGTTTTCAAAAGGGAATATTAATTTTTTAATAAAAACTAGCAATACAATCTTATTTATAAACAATCACATATTTAAAGATATCGGGTCATTTGTACCAGTCTCTTATAATGATGATCTGTTACTTTCACTTGTAACTTAACCACTACAGCATCTCTTCTTTTTTTTTTTTAACATCTTTATTGGAGTATAATTGCTTTACAGTGGTGTGTTAGTTTCTGCTTTATAACAAAGTGAATCAGTTATACAGATACATATGTTCCCATATCTCCTCCCTCTTGCATCTCCCTCCCTCCCACCCTCCCTCTCCCACCCCTCTAGGTGGTCACAAAGCACCGAGCTGATCTCCTTGTGCTATGTGGTTGCTTCCCACTAGCTATCTATTTTACGTTTGGTAGTGTATATATGTCCATGCCACTCTCTCACTTTGTCACAGCTTACCCTTCCCCCTCCCCATATCCTCAAGTCCATTCTCTAGTAGGTCTGTGTCTTTATTCCTGTCTTGCCACTAGGTTCTTCATGACCTTTTTTTTTTTTTCCTTAGATTCCATATATATGTGTTAGCATACTGTATTTGTTTTTCTCTTTCTAACTTACTTCACTCTGTATGACAGACTCTAACTCCATCCACCTCACTACAAATAACTCAATTTCATTTCTTTTTATGGCTGAGTAATATTCCATTGTATATATGTGCCACATCTTCTTTATCCATTCATCAGATGATGGACACTTAGGTTGCTTCCATTGTCCTGGCTACTGTAAATAGAGCTGCAATGAACATTTTGGTACATGACTCTCTTTGAATTATGGTTTTCTCAGGGTATATACAGCATCTCTTTTAAAGACTGTATCTTTGAACCAAGCATATATTTTTCCATAGTATGTTTGCAACTAGCATTAATAAACACAGTTGGGGCCATTTTACGGTCCCCAAATGGAGGTGTACGTCTGTCCCAAGCCACAGTGTTTGTCTGCAGGGGGCGGTAGGGGGAGAGGACTGACCATCAGCAAGTAGTTGTTCTGGGAAGTAGGTGGGGAGCAGGCAATGTGTTTGTTCTGAAATCTTAGAAGAAAAGTAAACTTGCTGTGAAGGACATAATTTCTTTTTGTTCTTGAACTTTACACAGCTGTGCTGGGCTCATTCATCAAGATAGCCCTTGGACGGAAACCTCCTGAACATGAATGCCTCAAAAACTGACCAAAATCCTTCCTGGCACTCCCATTGGCTTAAGATAAACTCCAGTTGAAATTCTAGTGAAGAAAGGAACTGAATCTAAGTTGCTGAGTCTATCCTATCAATCTATTTGTTTGAAATACGCAAGGGCTCCCAGAGAGCACAATGCCTAATTCCCCTAAAAAAAACGGATACGGACTACACACAGGTGTTTTAAGCATGAAGAATTTCTCCAAAGCCTTTTAATGACATTTGAAAAAGCTGAAAAGCACTAACTTGCTATTTTTTCCTTCAGAAAAGGCAGAAACAGTCATCCAAGTAGGGCATCAGACTCCTATTTCATTTCAGAGTTTAATTTGAAAACCAGTAAGAGAAGAATTTAAATTGATTGCTTCAAGCCACAGACATTTCATACCCAAGCAATCATGTTGACTTTCATGAGAATTTATCTTAGCTGTGAAATCAATTGTCACAGACTTCGTCCACAAAAATATTACCAAATTATATTTGATGTCTGTCTTGGTGTGGTTGGTGAATCACATAAATCAAATGGGCAGACAATTTTGGTTCTCCATTCCATCTCCCTCCAGGCTCCCCTTTGAAAATATTTTTACCCCTCCTCTTTGATGTACCTAGGATTTCCTAATGATGCTATTTCACAACCAAAGAGACACTCTTAAAGGGAAAAGATGCAGTAGCAAGAATTGAGAAACCACTGTAATATGCAAGATCAGAACCATATGACAACAAATATCTTTGCAGTGAGAGTCTCGAACAAAGAAGATAGTGGAAAAAAACAGAGTTCTCTGATTCAAAGATATGGATTTAACAGCTTTCAAGATATAAAGTGTCCTTTTATTGACTTGCTAAACATGTACTCCTATCCAACTCCTTGACAGGGAAAGCACAGGGTTTATCTTTATAGACTTGTAAAGGGAAATAAACATTACTGTCATAGTGTGAACTTATAATCAATAACTCTGCAAAAGTCCTCAAATCTCTGTCTGACTCCATGAACTTAATAGTTCTGGCAGAAACAAGAAGGACTAAAAACTAATAAGGACCTACTGTACAGCACAGGGAACTCTACTCAATACTCTGTCATGGCCTATATGGGAAAAGAATCTAAAAAAGAGTGCATGTATGTATATGTATAACTGATTCACTTTGCTTTACACCTAAAACTAACACAACGCTGTAAATCAACTATAGTCCAATAAAAGTTTAAAAAAAAAAAAAACAGCCTCTGCCCCATGGAAAGTAATCTAGCAGTGGAGATAAACACTGATGATATGAATTACATTTTTAATTAATTAATTAATTTACCATTGTGTTAAAACTAGAAAGAAGTACAAGGTATTAAAATGTTGACTTAACACGTTCTGTTACTGAAACACATTCTGTTACTTAAACACATTGTTTAAGTGTTTCTCACAGCGATACCACTGACACCTGATTAATACCAATTTACTTATGTGTTCCTCAGGACAACGCATCAGACTCCAGTTGATCTCATACCTAGCAGAAATTTTTTTATACCAAGAATAAAGTATGGGGAAAACCACATCTTTATATCAGACCTTATAGAAGTTACAGAATGGGTACAATGAAATGGATAAGTCAATTGAGAGTGATAAAAAGTTTTTACTCTCAAACTGATTTTTTTCCTCCACCAGGTACTCATAGTTAGAGGGTATTATAAAGACCCCCTCTGTGGAAAGATAACCCACCTACACTCCATGAGAAAGTGAAGGATGACACATACTTCATTACTCAGCTTGGATTGAAAGACTGGTTACTACCTGAATCTTCATCTGATGAAGAAAAATCTTCTTGAACCAGAATATTCAGAAGATAAACAATCCTCAGTATTCTATGAAGCAAGAAGAAATGTCTTAAACATTCTTTTGACAACAGTGGAGGATAAAATGAAATAAAATAACTTCTCCAGGTGTCTTGTTTATGTTCCAAACACAACCTTAATTTCATTGTATTCTCTACACAATATGTCATTTCCTAGTACCAAACACTATATGTTTTTTACTCTATTGGATTTCTAATAAATATGAGCCTCTGCCATCCATATTTATGGAAGAGTAATTGCTTCCCTTTTAATATAGATTTGACCACCACACCCAAGTTAGACATAACCTTTTAGGCAATGCATTGCATAGTCCCTCTTGCCCAGCATATTTGTTTAATTAAGCACTTTTCCAAACAACTTAAACTCCAAGCATGTCTGAATATAGAAATATAGACATAAAGGTATATAAATGGAAAACCTGACTTCAATTCCTTTCCAGCTAACAATTGGAAAAATACACCACTCAACAATGAGAATAAAGAGCCATTCTTTTCAGAATGCCTGAAGAGCCCACACTCACTATAGTGCAGCATTATTTGACATTTATTGAGTGTCGACAGTGTGCTGGGGACTGAGCAGAGTAGTGAAACATCCTGAAATCACTTTCTGTAGGAAAAAGGAGGGAGCGGTGAATTGGAACACTCGGTAATACTGATAAACCATATCCTGAATTGAAGCTACAAAGCAGTGTCAAAGAAAGAATGCCTTAATTTAAAAGAAAACAGAGCTGGACAACCCCAAGGGGTGCTCTGAAAATACCATGTGGCTGCTCTACAAACCCCCTGGACAGGCACAGATCTCTGCTGGCTACCAGAGCTGACATACCTGGGACCAAATGGGCCTTAGCATGACCTTAAAAGCCAATGCCTGCCTGGGGAGAGCAAAGACCAGCACAGTGAGCCATTATCTAGAGGTGTTTCTACCAGAGAAAACATGGCATTTCTAACAAAATCAAATGGAACAAAAACCTGGGGGAATATTCCAATCTTCAGTTTAGACCTTGCCACAAAGAAGTTAAGGAATCTTTTAACTTAGATTTTGTAAATGATATGGTGATGCAATGAATGTGAGATCTAAATATTGTAACTTATCAGTCTCCCCAGGTATCTAAGATGCCCTCTTTGAAAGGCTCAGAGGAGAGCTGAGGGTGCATATTCTTACCTGGAGTTTTTGTAGGCTAAATCAGTCTAGGTGTGAAATTTACTCTCTTCAAGCGCTGAAGTTACTGCAACTAGTAACAATTCCTTCCACTTATAAAAATCTTAGCGCTAAAATTCTGTTTAGAATGGCTCAAAAATCTGGTCACCAGACTCATAAAGATCATATTAATTCACCAGGACACTGAAGGCTTTTTAAAGAAGGATGTTAAATGTATCAATTCCCACACACCTGATGATTGGGAACTACAGAATAACTGTTTTAAACTTTATGGTGGAAAGTTGAAATAGCAACTGAATGAACTCTTAGGAATAATGCTGTGATACAAGTAGCAGTGGCTAATATATTTTTTCAAGAACTGTAGCAGGGGTACTGGTCAGTTCCATGTCAGGCTTTGCAAATGAGACTCAAAAGTGTTCCATGGAAATCTGTAAGACCTAACAGCAAATTGAAATACCTTCACAAGAAAGTAAAAATCTTTTCACTGTTGCTCTTTTAGGAATTAAATTATTAGGTGGAATTTCCTTTCCATAGTTAATATCAAAACTACAGTATCAGAAAGAGCCCTGGATCAAGGAGACATTAGACCTGGGTTCCAGTTCTGGCTCGGTCATACCTACTTTTTTTGACATGAGGAAAACATTGAACTGTTATAGCTCTCAACTCCTTAATCTGTGAAGGGAGGAGGGCAGACAAGATTATCTCTAAGGTCTCAGAGAACCCTAAAAAGCCATGATATTTTACATTTACATTAGTGCCAACCCTGATGTTCACACAGAAACTCTTAAGTCCTAGGCCAGTGCACCTTACATGGGTCAGCTGAATGGCTAAATAAATTGATCTAAAACACTGCAGCAGGACACAGGGATGAGGAACACAAAGCAACACAAGCATTTACAAAATCTCTTCTAAATTAATCAAGGATAAATTCACCTAAAGGCAAGGAAAGAGAACACTTCTTTTAAGATCTTGTCTCAGAAGAAAGAAAAAATATAGAAACATAACCTCAGAATCAATGTAAGTGGTGAAAAGAATATCATTCACGTGCAGTTAAAAGAATTATGCTAAGTATATGGGATTTTGATAGATGCATGATTTTCCCTTTACATGAAATATTAAGTACATAAACTTACACGGGTAAGTACAGTTCATTAAACCCTATGGAAGACAAAGGAATGTTTTTATTTTTTTTAACTAGGGCCATCTTGCCTTTGAAACTAACTTCTCATCCAGAAAAGGCTGGCAAAAGATTAAGCAACATTTTCCACCCATTTGCTTTGACTAATACTATTCCCTCTTTGGGATATTCCTTTCTGTTTCCTCTCCATCAATCTGTGCCAAACCCAATGAGAGTCATCTTCTACGATGCTAACTATTGCTGTGGCTAGATCCTATGCTCTCTGCTGCTCCACTTAAGTACTGGAATGGAATACACTATCATATAGTCTGTTTAAATGTTACCTTTTACACTATAACCCATGTGTTTCATGTATAATATCCTGTCAACTAGATTACCTTTTCTTCCTTTTTAATCTCTTCATTGATTTGTTAAATTTTATATCTTAAGATTGGGAAAACAAATGTTATATACAGTCGCTGATTACAAAAGTCATGCAAAACAAGATCACAACACCTTATATTTCATTTAGAGTATCGATACTGATATGCAGGGCTAATAATGCTGAAATGTCTAATAAACATTTTGGAATGAATAACAGAATAAACATTTATTTATTGAGAAAATGAATGAGAGAATAGGAGGATGACAGTTGTTTTTCCCTACTTGGTTTATAAAACATTCATGCTTGAAAACACAGAGAACTCCTAGGTTGACCTTCCTGGTTCACTTTTATCACAATCCTCCCTTCTAGGGGAAGTCAGGGACATAGCTTTTTGTTCAATAATCTAATGGTAATAAAGACCTTTTCATTTCAACGAAAATGGCAGAATGGAAACTTTCAAAATTCGTTCCTACAAGACAGCTAGAAGTGCTGAAAAACAAGCCAAGAGGAACTACATCTTTTATCTCTTTTGCCACTGGGTCAGTTTTAGTGACCAAAAGGCTTGGATTTCAGTGGCCACAAAAGAATAGGAAACACGATCTTGGGATTTATGTGAGAACTAGGACTCTTCAAAGGCCTCATCCTCAGAAAAAGAATAGATTGAAAAAAAGAAATCTGTTCACTAGAAAAGAAAGATGACAGGCAAGTTTGTTCTGGCCTAGTCACAGATGAAGAAGGTATGAGAAACTAGAAGACAGAACTAAAAAAATGTCCCAAAACAAGTCACAAAGAGATAAATATAAGATTGAGAGTTAAACACATGAAGGCCAGGAGTAAATGTTTTAGTATGTATATGTCTAATAGGAATTCTAGAAGGAGAAACAAGAAAGAACAGAGAAGAGACAAAAGTCAAAGAGATAATGGAGAGAGATCAAGATGGTGGAGAAGAGGGATGTGGAGCTCACCTCTCCCTACAAATACATCAAAAGTACATCTGCATGTGGAACAATTCTCACAGAATACCTACTGAAAGCATGCAGGAGATCTCATAAACCAAAGCTACAAGAAAGATCCCTATGTAACCAGGTAGAACAAAGGGAAAAGGGAGAAGAATTGGGATAGGACCTGTGCCCTGGGAGGGAACTGTGAGAAAGGAAAGGTTCCCTCATCCTGGGAACTTCCTTCACCAGCTGGGATGTCCGCCGGGACAGAGAGGGAGCTTCAGAAGCTCAAGAGGAGAGTACAATACCCAGTTTGCAGTAGGCAGGACAGAGAGACACCAGCACAGACAGTTCTTGTGACCCCATTGCACTTCCCAGCCTGAGGCGTGTGCCTGCCGGTGCGTGCAGTGACTGGGTGTGAAACTTGGGCTTCAGCACACAGACCCAGAGAGAGGACTTGGTTTGGCTGTGCAGAAACAGCCTGAAGAGCCTGGACTGTGGTCTGGGTCACAACTGGGGGTGCCTGCAGGACAGAGCAGGGATCCGCCATAGGAGACCCATTGTCAACATGGGAAGGGAGGGATGTGGATCTGCCATAGAAGGCGCATCATTAGCATGCTTACAGTGGGGCAAGTTTCCGGCCGCCACAGGTTTGCAAACTTTGTGGGCACACACACGCAGAGGCAGGGCTGAAATCTGAGTCAACTACCTGGGCTCTCACAGTGGGCCTGGAGGTGTGGCTTCAGTGGGTTTTCCACACTGGCAGCTTTGTGAGCACACACATACCTGAGGGACATCTGAGCAAGTTATAGGTGCTCCCACAGCAGATATGGGTCCAGGCGCCAGCAGCATAAAACTTTGTGGGTGCACACATGCATAGGTGGGGCTGAAATTTGAGCCAATTGCCTGCTCTTTCACAGTGGGTGTGGAGACATGGCTTTAGTGGATTTTTGTGCCAGCAGGTTTGTGAGCCTGCATACACACCTGAGGGTTTTCCTAGTCAATTACCGGCACTCCCACAGAGGACCTGGCCCCCGAGAGGAGCACCATCAACAGTGATCTTTGCGGACGGTGGTGTCACAGAATCATAGCAGACAGCTCCTGGGGAAGAACACGAAGCAGCTCCTTCCGCAAAGGGAGTGCTCCAGTCCTGCCTACCTCACACCACAGCTTGAAAATGGATCTGGGGTCTTCTACACCAACAACTGCAGAGCAGACCTGCCCCAGACAGGGCTGTGATAACCACAGAGCAAAGAGGAGGCCCTGCCTAACAACCAGTATGGGCTCTGGACACCACAACACCAAACACACGCCCTATTAAGGGGACAAGGGCCAGCACACCCTGAGGAAAGATGTGGCAAGCATCCATACCAAAAGCAACTTTTGCACCAAAAATTCTGGACTCACACAGACTACACAGGGTCGCTCCCACAAAAAAAACAGCCCTTCAAGACCACAGCAGATAACTGTTTCTCTTAAATTCATAGGGTCAGAGAAATATAAGTAAAATGAAAAAGCAGAGGAGCTACTCCCAATTAAAAGAAAAAGAGAAATCTCCTGAAAGAACAAACAATGAAACAGACCTTTCCATTCTACCAGGCCCCGAGTTCAAAAAGAAGGTAATAAAACATCTAAAGGCATTAAGAAAGACTATCAAAGAAATGCAGATCACTGTAACAAGGAACCAGAAACTATAAAGAGGAGCCAATCAAAATTAGACAACTCAACTGCAGAGATGAAAACCAAGCTAAAGGCAATAAACAGCACATGAAATAATGCAGGAAAAACAAATACATGATCTGGAAGATAGAATAATGGAAATCACCCAATCAGAAGAGCAGACAGAAAGACAAATGAGAAGTGAAAGCAGCATACAAGATCTATGGGATAACATAAAGCATGCCAATCTATGCATATAGGAATCCCAGAAGGAGAAGAAAGAGAAAAGAGGATTGAAAATATATTTGAAGAAATTATGGCTGAAAACTTCCCAAACCTAAAGAAGGAAACAGATGTCCATGTACAGAAAGCACAAAGGGTCCCAAAGAATATGAGCCCAAACGGACCTACACCAAGACATATTATAATAAAAATGACAAAAGTTAAAGATAAAGAGAGGATCCTAAAGGCAGCAGGAGAAAAACAAAGAGTTAATTACAAGGACACCCCATAGGGCTATTAGCTGATTTCTCTACAGAAATGCTGCAGGTAAGAAGGGAGTAGCAAAATATATTCAAAGTCTTGAAAGAGAAATATCTGCAAACTTATATACTCTATCCAGCAAGAGTACCATTTAGAACAGAAGGAGAGATAAAGAATTTCTCAGACAAGCAAAAACAGAAAGAATACAGCAATACTCAACCTATCCAAAAAGAAATACTGAAAGTGCTTCTCTAAATAAAAAAGAAGCAAGAATTTATAGGAAAGAGAAACTCACAATAGGAAAGTAAATAACTTAAATAAACCAGTACACAGATTTAACAAAAAATCAAAAAACTTTGTGAAAGCAATTATAACTACAATGGACAGCAAAATGATAAATATGAAGATGTAAAGGAGGACATCAAAATCATAAAATGTGGGGGAGTGGAGTAAAAAAATACAGGTTTTTAAGAATGTGTTTGAGCTTATATGACTACCAGTCGAAAGCAAGTAGATCTAGTAATGGGCTAACATACTTGAAACCCAGGGTAACCACAAATCAAAAACATACAATAGATTCACAAAAACCAAAAAGAAGAGAGCTCAAGCATGATACAAAAGAAAATCATCGAACCACAAAAGAAAAAACAAAACAAAAAAGAAAGGAACAAAGAAGAAATACAAAGTCAACTGGAAAACAAGGCTTAAAACTGCAATAAATACATATCTATCAATAATAAACTTAAATGTCAATGGACTAAATAGATCAATGGATCAAAGACATAAAGTGGCAGATTGGACAATAGAATAAGAGTCTAAACAGAACACTCCATGACAAAAATCACAGAAAGATCCTTTTTGACCCACCTCCTAGAGAAAGGGAAATAAAAACAAAAATAAACAAATGGGACCTAATGAAACTTAAAAGATTTTGCACAGCAAAGGAAACCATAAACAAAGCAAAAAGACAACCCTCAGAATGGGAGAAAATATTTGCAAGCGAAGCAACTGACAAAGGATTAATCTTCAAAATATATAAACAGCTCATGCAGCTCAATATCAAAAAAACAAACAACCCAATCCAAAAATGGGCAGAAGAACTAAATAGACATTTCTCCAAAGAAGATATACAGATTGCCAACAAACACATGAAAGAATGCTCAACATCACTAATCATTAGCGAAATGCAAATCAAAACTACTATGAGGTATCACCTCACACCAGTCAGAATGGCCATCATCAAAAAATCTACAAACAATAAATGCTGGAGAGGGTCTAGAGAAAAGGGAACCCTGTTGCACTGTTGGTGGGAATGTAAATTGACACAGCTACTATGGAGAACAGTATGGAGGTGTCTTAAAAAACTAAAAATAGAAATACCATACGACCCAGCAATCCCACTACTGGGCATATACCCTGAGAAAACCATAATTCAAAAAGAGTCATGTACCACAATGTTCACTGCAGCTCTGTTTACAATAGCCAGGACATGGAAGCAACCTAAGTGTCCATCAACAAATGAATGGATAAAGAAGATGTGGCACATATATAAAATGGAATATTACTCACGCCATAAAAAGGAACAAAATTGAGTTATTTGTAGTGAGGTGGATGGACCTAGAGACTGTCATACAGAGTGAAGTAAGTCAGAAAGAGTAAAACAAATACTGTATGCTAACCCATATATATGGAATCTAAAAAAAAAAGGTTCTGAAGAACCTAGGGGTAGGACAGGAATAAAGTCGCAGACATAGAGAATGGACTTGAGGACACGGCGGGGGGAAGGGTAAGCTGGGACGAAGTGAGAGAGTGGCATGGACACATATACCCTACCAAATGTAAAATAGATAGCTAGTGGGAAACAGCCGTGTAGCACAGGGAGATCAGCTAGGTGCTTTGTGACCACTTAGAGGGGTGGGATAGGGAGGGTGGGAGGGAGATGCAAGAGGGAGGAGATATGGGGATGTATGTATATGTATAGCTGATTCACTTTGTTATACAGCAGAAACTAACACACCATTGTAAAGCAATTATACTCCAATAAAGATGTTAAAAAAAAAAGAATAAGAGCCTACAATATGCTGCCTACAAGAGAACCACTTTAGGGTAAAGGAAGCATAGACTGAAAGTGAGGGAGTATGGAAAAAGATATTTCATGCAAATGGAAATGACAAAAAAGCTGGGGTAGCAATACTCACATCAGACAAAACTGACTTTAAAACAAAGTCCATAAAGAAAGATAAAGAAGGACACCATATAATGATAAAAGGATCAATATAAGAAGAGAATGTTACACTCATTAACATATATGCCTCCAATATAGGAGCACCCAAATACATAAAATACATAAAACTTAAAGGGAGAAATTGATGGGAATAAAATAAATAAATAAATAAATAATAGTAGGAAACTTAAACACCCCACTGACATCAATGGACAGATCTTCCATACATAAAATCAGTAAGGCAACAGAGATTCTAAATGACACCATAGTTAGACTTAATTGATATCTACAAGACATTATATCCAAAAAAACCCAGACCATACATTGCTTTCAAGTGCATGAGGAACATTCTCTAGGATAGATCACATACTGGGACACAAAACAAGCCTCAACTAATTTAAGAGGATAGAACTTATTTCAAGCATCTTTTCTGACCACAATGGCATGAAACTAGAAATCAACCACAGAAAGAGAAACAAGGAAAAAACGATAAAATGGAGACTAAACAACATGCTACTAAAAGAAAAAAAAAATGTGTCAATGATGAAATCAAAGAGGAGATAAAAAAAATACCTTGCAACAAATGACAATAAAAACACAACCATACAAAATCTAAGGGATGCAGCAAAAGCAGTCATAAAAGGGAAGTGCATAGTGATACAGGCCTTCCTCAAAACATAAGAAAAATCTCAGATAAACAACCTAACCTACCAGCTAAGAGAATTAGAAAAAGAACAAACAAAACAAAGTGAGCAGAAAGAAGGAAATAATAAAGATCAGAGAGGAAGTAATGAAAAAAGATTAAAAAATAGAAAAAAATCAATAAAACCAAGAGCTGGTTTTTTGAAAGGATAAACAAAATCAACAAATCTCTGGTCAGGCTCACCAAGAAGAAAAGAGAAAGGACCCAAATAAGCAGAATAAGAAAGGAAAGAGAAGAAATAACAACCAATACCACAGAAAAACAAAAAAACATGGGAGAATACTATGAACAGTTATATGCCAACAAACTGGACAACCTAGAAGAAATGGACAAATTTCTAGAAACATACACCCCACCAAAACTGAATCAAGAAGAAACGGAGGGACTTCCCGGGTGGCACAGTGGTTAAGACTAAGCACTCCCAATACAGGGGGCCTGGGTTCTATCCCTGGTCTGGGAACTAGATCCCACATGCATGCTGCAACCAAGAGTTTGCCTGCCACAACTAAGGAGCCCTCAAGCCACAACTAAGGAGCCTGCATGCTGCAACGAAAGAGCCCATGTGCAACAACTAAGGAGCCAGTGAGCCGCAACTAAGGAGCCCTTGAGCCACAACTAAGGAGCTCGCCTGCCACAAATAAGGAGCCCACAAGCTGCAACTAAGGAGACTGCCTGCTTCAACTAAGACCTGGTCCAACCAAATAAATTTAAAAATATTAAAAAAAAAAGAAGAAATAGATAATTTGAACAGACCAATCACTAGAAGTAAATAGAAATTTTAATAAAAAAAACCTCCCTGGAAACAAAAGTCCAGGATGGCTTCACTGGGGAATTCTACCAAACATACAAAGAACTTACACCAATCCTTCTCAAACTCCTCCAAAAGACTGAAGAGGAGGAAACACTCACAAAGTCATTCTATGAAGCCACAACTACCCTGATACCAAAACCAGGCAAAGACACTACCAAAAAAGAAAATTACAGGCCAATATCTCTGATGAATATAGACACAAAAATCCTCAATAAAATCTTAGCAAACTGAATCCAACAACACATAAAAAGGATCATACACCATAATCAAGGTGAATTCATCTCAGGGTCACAAGGATAGTTCAACATACCCAAACCAATCAATACGATACACAACATCAACAAAAGAAAAGACAAACACCACATGATTATCTCAATAGATGAAGAAGAAGCATTTGATAAAATTCAACATCCATTCATGATAAAAACTCCCACCAAAGTGGGTATAGAAGGAACATATCTCAACATAACAAAAGCCATTTATGATATACCCACAGCCAACATAAAGCTCAACAGTGAAAAGCTGAAAGCCTTCCTTTTCAGCTAAAATCTGGAACAAGACAAGATGTTCACTCTCACCACTTCTATTCAACATAGTATTGCAGGTCCTAGCCACAGCAATTAGACAAGAAAAAGAAATAAATGGTATCCAAATCAGAAAGAAGACATAAAATTGTCATTATATGCAGATGACATGATAATATATACCGAAAACCCTAAAGACTCCACAATAAAACCATTAGAACTGATAAATAATTCAGCAAGGTAACCAAATACAAGATTAATACACACATTTCTGTTGCATTTCTGTACACTAACAATTAAATATCAGAAAGAGGAAGTAAAAAAAAAATCTTCTTTAAAATCACATCAGAAAAATATCTAGAAACAAATCTAACCAAGGAGGTGAAAGAGTTATATGCTGAGAAGTACAAAACACTGATAAAGGAAATTGAAGATGATTCGAGAAAATGGAAAGATATCCCATGCTCTTGGATTGGAAGAATTAATATTGTTAAAATGGCCATACTACCCAAAGCAAGCTACAGATTTAATGCAACCCCTATTGATTTCCCCATCACATTTTTCACAGATCTAAAACAAAGAATCCTAAAATTTATATGGAACCACAAAAGACCCATAATTGACAAAGCAATCCTGAGGAAAAAGAACAAAGTTGGAGGCATAACCCTTCCAGGCTTCAGACAATACTACAAAGCTACAGTAATCAAAACATCATGACACTGGCACAGAAACAGACATATAGATCAATGGAACAGAATAGAAAGCCCAGAAATAAACCCACACACATATGTTCAATTAATCTTTGACAAAGGAAGCAAGAATATACAATGGAGAAAAGACAGTCTCTTTAGCAAGTGGTGTTGGGAAAGCTGGACAGCCACATGTAAACCAATGAAGTTTGAACACTCTCTCACACCATACACAAAACTAAACTCAAAATGGCTTAAAGACTTAAATATAAGTCAGGACACCATAAAATTCCTAGAAGACAACATAGGCAAAACATTCTCTGACATAAATTGTAGCAATGTTTTCTTAGGTCAGTCTCCCAAGGCAAAAGAAATAAAAGCAAAAATAAACAAATGGGACCCAGTCAAACTTCTAAGCTTTTGCACAGTAAAGGAAACTATAAACAAAATGAAAAAATTGCCTACAGAATGGGAAAAAATATTTGCAAATGATGTTACCAACAAGGGCTTAATTTCCAAAATGTACAAACAGCTCATACAACTCTATATCAAAAGAACAAACAACCTAATCAAAAAATGGGCAGAAGACCTAAATAGACATTTCTCCAAAGAAGACATACACAAGGCCAACAAGCACATGAAAACACACTCAACATCACTAATTATTAGAGAAATGTAAATCAAAACTTTAATGAGGTATCACCTCACACTGGTCAGAATAGCCATCATCAAAAAGTCTACAAATAATAAATGTTGGAGAGGGTGTGCAGAAAGGGAATCCTCCTACCCTGTTGGTGGGAATGTAAATTGGTGCAGCCACTATGAAAAACAGTATAGAGGTTCCTTAAAAAAATAAAAATAGTTACCATATGATACAGCAATCCCATTCCTGAGCATATACCCAGAAAAGATGAGAATTTGAAAAGATAGATGCACCTCAATGTTCACTGCAGCACTATTTACAATAGCCAAGACTTGGAAACAATCTAAATGTCCATCAACAGATGAATGGATAAAGAATGTGTGGGGTATATATATATATATATACACACACACACACACACACACACAATGAAATGTTACTCAGTCATAAAAAAAAATGAAATAATGCCATTTGCAACAATATGGATGGACCTAGAGATTATTATACTAAGTGAAGTAAGTCAGACAGAGAACAACAAATATTATATGACAAATTTATATATGGATTGTAAAAAATAGTACAAATGAACTTATTTACAAAACAGAAACAGACACACAGACATAGAAAACAAACTTATGGTTACAAAGCAGAATTCGGGGAGGGATAAATCAGGAGTATGGGGTTAACAGACACACAGTACTATAAATAAAATAGATAAACAACAAGGATTTACTGTATAGCATAGGGAACTATATTCAATATCTTGCAACAACCTATAATGGAAAAGAATAGGAAAAAAAAGTGTATGTGTGTGTATACATCTATATATTCGAATCGCTTTGTTATACATTGGAAACTAACACAATATTGTAAATCAACTATACTTCAATTTAAAAAAACTGTCAAAGAGATGATATACAGATTTTCAGATTTTATGAAAGCCATGAATCATAAGGTTTACTAAACACAATGAATCCCAAGAAGCAAATATAAAGCAACACACACACATAAACACATTGTATCAAAATTTCAATATATCAATGGGAAAAGTGATCTTAAAATCAACCAGTGAGAAAATACAGATTAACTTATGAAAGGAACAATAATTAGACTGGCAGTTGACTTCTCAAAAGCAGAGCTGAAGTCAAAAGATAAGGAAATAATGACTTCAAATTTATGAGGTGAAAGAACTATCAATCTGTAATTTAATATCCAACTAAAGTATTATTCAAAATTGAGGGCAAAATAAAAACAATCACCAAACTGAGTTACAATCAAGTAGCACCCACTGAAGGGATTTCTAAAGGGTATACTTTAGTGTGACAGAGACTGAAACAAAATTAAACACTGGGATACAAGAAGGAAAGTAAACAAAGAAATTGGAGATCACATCAATAAATCTAAACAAGCACTGACTTTCTGAATCAATTATAATATTGAGTAAGGTGGTAAAAAGTAAGGTGGAACTCCAATACCGGGTAAAAGTAACATGGAAATCAGGAAAGAATAAGTGGAGCTAAAGTGTTTTGAAGTCATTATGAAAAAAGAGTAGAATGATTAACTTCAAGCTTTAAGTCAAAAATATTAAAGGGATGCCAAAAAGAATAAAAATAAGGTGTATATTGTGAATTCCAAGCCAAGGAAAAAAATAAGTTAACCTGAAATGAAGAAAAATGAGTCTGGAAAGAAGTGGGTAAAACAAGTATACAAAAGGCAGGGTAGAAGATGGCGGCATGGGAGGATGTGGAGCTTGCGTCTCCCCACAACTAGGGCAACTTTTGGATGCTGGTGGGGAACCTTGATGCCCAAGGAGATGGGAGGAACCTCTGAGCGACCGGGTAGGATGTGTGGGGAAGTGAGGGGGTAGGAGAAGTGGAGGCCAGACAGGACCAGTGCCCCTGAGGGGTGGCTGGGAGAGGGGAGGGGTTCCCATGCCTGGAAGGACCCTTGGGGGTTCTGAGGATCAGGGGAGGTGCAGAGGGTGTTTCTCCCATCCAATCGGGCCCAGGGAAGCCTTTTGGGCTTCTAGGTCTGGTCCCCTGCTCTCTGGAGGCCCCTCTGGCCGCATGGGTCCTAGGGGCATAGGAGGGATGGAGAGGGGGAAGAAGAGAGGCCAAGGGGGAGGAACCCTCCAGGAATGGAGGATCAGGAGGAATGCGTCTAGCATTTCCCCTGCCCACTCAGACCCAGGGAACTTGCTGAGGTCCTGAACCCGGTCCTCCAGCTTCCAAGGCCAGAGGCACTCCAGGGCCCATCCTGCTGCATTGAGCCTAAGTTCCCCCTCCCACCCTGCCAGAGCCTTTTCCGGCCCTCTGGGTCCTAAGCATAGGCCCTGCCCACTGCCTAAACCCCACCTCTGCCTAAGCCCCGTCCCCCACAGCCAAGGCATTTTCTGGCTTTTTCTTTTTCTTTTTTTCTCCTCTTTTTTCCTATTGTAGTTCTATTTTACCTTCCGGTTGTTGTTTCATTTTCATTTTTATTTTTTTAATTCTCTCTAACATATCTGTTAGTTTTCTAATATTATTTTATTTTTTACTCTTTGTTATTGTTCTGAATTTTTTTTCTTTTTCTTTTTTTTTGCCACCCCACACGGCCTGTGGGATTTTGGTTCATGAGCTGGAGGTCAGGCCTGAGCTCCTGTGGTAGGAGCTCTGAGTCCAAACCACTGGACTAACAGAGAACCTCAGACCCCAGGGAATATTCATCAGAGTGAGGTCTCCTAGAGGTCCTCATCTCAGCTCCAAGACCACCTCTACCCAACAGCCTACAAACTCCAGTGCCGGAAGCCTCAAGCTAAACAACCAGTAAGACAGGAACACAATATCACCCATTAAAAAAAAAAAAAAAATGAGATGACAAAAAAGTATGTCACAGATGAAGGAGCAAGGTAAAAACCTACAAGAACAAATAAATGAAGAGGAAATAGGCAACCTACCTGGAAAAGAATTCAGAGTAATGATAGTACAGATGATCCAGAATCTCGGAAATAGAATGGAGGCACGGATTGAGAAAATACAAGAAATGTTCAACAAAGATCTAGAATAACTAAAGAACAAACAGAGATGAACAACACAATAGCTGAAATGAAAAATACACTAGAAGGAATCAATAACAGAATAACTGAGGCAGAAGAACGAATAAGTGAGCTGGCAGACAAAATGGTGGAAGTAACAGCTGAGGAGCAGAATAAGGAAAAAAGAATGAAAAGAATTGAAGACAATCTCAGAGTCCTCTGGGACAACACTAAACTCACCAACATTTGAATTATAGGTGTCTCAGAAGAAGAAGAGAAAAAGAAAGTGTCTGAGAAAATATTCAAAGAGATTATAGTGGAAAACTTCCCTAACATGGGAAAGGAAAGAGTCAATCAAGTCCAGGAAGCACAGAGAATCCCATACAGGATAAACCCTAGAAGAAACACACCAAGACACATTTTAATCAAACTAACAAAAATTAAATTCAAAGAAAAAATATTAAAAGCAGCAAGGGAAAAGCAAAAAATAACATAAAAAGGAATCCCTATAAGGTTATCTGCTGATTTTTCAGCAGAAACTCTGCAGGCCAGAAGGGAGTGGCAGGATATACTTAAAGTGATGAAAGAGAAAAACCTACAACCAAGATTACTCTACCCAGGAAGGATCTCATTCAGATTTGACAGAGAAATCAAAAGCTTTACAAACAAGCAAAAGCTAAGAGAATTCAGCACCACCAACCAGCTTTACAACAACTGTTAAAGGAACTTCTCTAGGCAGGAAACACAAGAGAAGAAAAAGACCCACAAAAACAAACCCAAAACAATTAAGAAAATGGTAATAGGAACATACATATTGATAATAACCTTAAATGTAAATGGATTAAATGCTCCAACCAAAAGACACAGACTTGCTGAATGGATACAAAAACAAGACCCATATATATGCTGTCTAGAAGAGACCCACTTTAGACGTAGGGACACATACAGACTGAAAGTGAAGGGATGAAAAAAGATATTCCATGCAAATGGAAATCAAAAGAAAGCTGGAGTAGCAATACTCATATCAGATAAAATAGACTTTAAAATAAAGACTGTTAAAAGAGACAAGGGAGGACACTACATAATGATCAAGGGATCAATTCAAGAAGAAGATATAACAATTATAAATACTTATGCACCCAACATAGGAGCACCTCAATATATAAGGCAAATGCTAACAACCATAAAAGGGGAAATCAACAGTAACACAATAATAGTAGGGGACTTTAACACCCCACTTTCACCAATGGACAGATCATCCCAACAGAAAATAAGTAAGGAAACACAAGCTTTAAATGACACAACAGTGATGGGAATGTAAATTGGTACAGCCACTATGGAGAAGAGTATGGAGGTTCCTTAAAAAGCTAAAAACAGAACTACCATATGACCCAGCAATTCGGCTACTGGGCATATACCCAGAGAAAACCATAATTTGAAAAGATACATGCACCCTAATGTTCATTGCAGCACTATTTACAACAGCCAGCAACATGAAAGCAACCTAAATGTCCATAGACAGAGGAATGGATAAAGAAGATGTGGTATATATATACAATGGAATATTACTCAGCCATAAAAAGGAACAAAATAATGTCATTTGCAGCAATATGGATGGACCTAGAGATTGTCATACTGAGTGAAGTAAGTCAGACACCAAAAGACAAACATTATATGATATCGTTCATACGTGGAATCTAATTTTAAAAAACAATACAAGTGCTTCCGTGGTGGTGCAGTGGTTAAGAAGCCGCCCGCCAATGCAGGGGACACAGGTTCCAGCCTTGGACCAGGAAGATCCCACATGCTGCAGAGCAATGAAGACCTGTGTGCCACAACTACTGAAGCTCACGTGCCTAGAGCCCATGCTCCACAACAAGAGAAGCCACCACAATGAGAAGCCCAGGTACCTCAACAAAGAGTAACCCCTGCTCGCTGCAACTAGAGAAGGCCTGTGCACAGCAATGAAGACCTGACGCAGCCAAAAATAAACAAATAAATAAATTTATAAAAAACAAAACAAAACAATACAAATGAACTTATCTACAAAACAGGAACAGATTTACAGATATCGAAAACAAACTTATGGTTACAAAGGGGCTGGTGGGGAGGAATAAACTGAGAGATTGGGATGGACATATACACACTGCTATATATAAAATAGATAACTAATAACAACCTGCTATATAGCACAGGGAACTCTACTCAATACTCTGTAATGGCCTATATGGGAAAAGAATCTAAAAAAGAGTGCATGTATGTATATGCATAACTGATTCACTTTGGTGTACACCTGAAATTAACAAAACATTGTAAATCAACTATACTCCAATAAAAATTTTAAAAAAAAGAAAAAGAAAAAGAAAAAAAAATAAAATAAATGACACAACAGACCAGATAGAGTTAATTGATATTTATAGGACATTCCACCAGAAAGTGGCAGAATACATTATCTTCTCAAGTGCACACGGAACATTCTCCAGGATAGATCAAATCTTGGGTCACAAATCAAGCCTCAGAAAATTTAAGAAAATTGAAATCGTATCAAGCATATTTTCTGACCACAATGAGATTAGAAATAAATTACAGGAAAAATACTGTTAAAAACACAAATACATGGAAGCTAAACAGTGCACTACTAAATAACCAAGAGATCACTGAAGAAATCAAAGAAGAAATAAAAAAATACATAGAAAGAAATGACAATGAAAAAACGATGACCCAAAACCTATGGGACACAGCAAAAGCAGTTCTAAGAGGGAAGTTTATAGCAATTCCATCTCACCTCAAGAAATAAGAAAAATCTCAAATAAACAATGTAAGCTTAAACCTAAAGCAACTAGAGAAAGAAGAACAAACAAAACCCAAAGTCAGTAGAAGGAAAGAAATCATAAAGATCAGAGCAGAAATAAATGAAATAGAAATGAAGAAAACAACAGTAAAGATCAATAAAACTGTGCACAGCAATGCAGTTGCTCAAAAAGTTGGTTCTTTGAGAAGATAAACAAAACTGATAAACCTTTAGCCAGACTCATCAAGGAAAAAAGGGAGAGGACGCAAATCAATAAAATTAGAAATGAAAAAGGAGAAATCACAACTGACACCCCAGAAATACAAAGGATTATAAGAGACTACTACAAACAACTATATGTCAATAAAATGGACAACCATAATGAAATGGACAAATTCTTGGAAAGGTACAATTTTCCAAGACTGAACCAGGAAGAATTAGAAAATATAAACAGACCTACACAAGTAATGATATTGAAACTGTAATTAAAAGTATTCCAACAAACAAAAGTCCAGGACCAGATGGCTTCACAGGTGAATTATAGCAAACATTTAGAGAATGGCTAACACATATCCTTCTCAAACTGTTCCAAAAAATTGCAGAGGGAGAAACACTCCCAAATTCGTTCCTTGAGGCCACCATCACCATGGTACCAAAACCAGACAAAGATATCACAAAAAAAGAAAATTACACACCAGTATCACTGATGAACATAGATGCAAAAATACTCACCAAAATACTAGCAAACAGAATCCAAAAATATATTAAAAGGATCATACACCATGATCAAGTGGGATTTATCCCAGGAATACAAGGATTCTTCAATATATGCAAATCAATCAATGTGATACTCCATATTAACAAATTAAGGAATAAAAACCGTATGATCACCTCAATAGATGCAGAAAAAGCTTTGGACAAAATTCAACACCCATTTATGGGCAGAGGGAACTTGTCAGAAAATGGACATAGAGGGAACCTACCTCAACATAATAAAGGCCATATATAACAAACCCACAGCAAACATCATTCACAATGATGAAAAACTGAAAGCATTTCCACAAGATCAGGAACAAAACAAGGATGTCCACTCTCACCACTCTTATTCAACATAGTTTTGGAAGTCCTAGCCATGGCAATCAGAGAAGAAAAAGAAACAAAAGGAATACAAATTGGAAAAGAAGACGTAAAACTGTCACTGTTTGCAGATGACATGATACTATACATAGAAAATCCTAAGATGCCACCAGAAAACTCCTAGAACTAATCAATGAATTTGGTAAGGATACAAAATTAATGCACAGAAATCTCTTGCATTCCTATAAAATAACAATGAAATATCAGAAAGAGAAATTAATGAAACAATCCCATTTACCATTGCAACAAAAGGAATAAAATACCTAGGAATAAACCTACCTAAGGAGACAAAAGACCTGTATGCAGAAAACTATAAGACACTGATGAAAGAAATTAAAGATTATACAAACAGATGGAGAGATATACCATGTTCTTGGATTGGAAGAATCAACATTGTGAAAATGACTATATTACCCAAAGCAATCTACAGATTCAGTACAATCCCTTTCAAACTACCAATGGCATTTTTCACAGAACTAGAACAAAAAAAGTCACAATTTGTATGGAAACACAAAAGACCCCGAATAGCCAAAGCAATCTTGCGAAAGAAAAACGGAGCTGGAGGAATCAGGCTCCCTGACTTCAGACTATACTACAAAACTACAGTAATCAAGACAGTATGGTACTGGCACAAAAACAGAAATATAGATCAATGGAACAGGATAGAAAGCCCAGAGATAAACCCACAGACGTATGGTCACCTAATTTATGACAAAGAAGGCAAGTACATACAATGGAGCAAAGACACCCTCTTCAATAAGTGGTGCTGGTAAAACTGGACAGCTATATGCAAAAGAATGAAATTAGAACACTTCCTAACACTATACACAAACACAAACTCAAAATGGATTAAAGACCTGAATGTAAGATTGGACACTATCAAACTCTTAGAAGAAAACATAGGAAAAACACTCTTTGACAATAAACCACAGCAAGGTCTTTTATTACCCACCTCCTAGAGAAATGAAAATAAAAACAAAAATAAACAAATGGGACCTAATGAAACTTAAAAGCTTTTGCATAACAAAGGAAACCTTAAACAAGACGAAAAGACAGCCCTCAGACCATATTCTCTGACTACAATACAATTAAGTTAGAAATCAACAACAACAAAACAATAAAATTCCATGCACTATAAAATATAAAACACAGTCCTAAACAACTCAAAGAAAAAATCATAATGAAGATTATGGAAACAGAAGATCGGAGCAAACAGAACTTAATGATAACAAAAGTATTACATTACAAAGTTTGTGATGAGCAGCAAAAAAATATGTAGAGGGAAATCTATACATTTATATGCATATATAGGAAAAAACAGGATAAAAATTGATGAGCTACACATCTAAATTAAGAAGTTAGAAAAAAAGAGCTACAAAGTAAACACAAAATACAAGTTAGGAAATGAAGAAGGGAGCAGAAATTCTTGAAACAGACAAAATATATACAATTGAGGATCAAAATCAAAATCTGGTTCTCTGGAAATAGATACAACTCTGGAAAGAGTGATCAAGTTAAAAAAAAGTAAGGCTTAATATCAGAAATAAAAAGGGGTCATATTTCAGATACAGCAGAGATTTGTAAAAATAGAACATTAAGAAATACTTGATGCTAATATATGTTAAAATGAACAGAATGGACAATTTCCTAAAAAATTATATAATTTGTCTAAACTGACTCATGGAAAAAACAGAAAACCTGAACAAATCTATAATTATTAAATCACTAGTCAAAAGTCTACTTATCAAAACTGTCCACAGGGTTGGATGATTTTACAGGTGAGATCTACCAATCAGTTGACAGTTAATCCCTACCTTACACAAAGTGTTCCAAAGAAAAATAAGAACTTATTTCCACTTCAATTATGAAGCTAACAAAGCCCTTGATATGAAAACCAGGCAGGGAAAGTACAGAAAAGAACATTTATGGGCCAATTTCATTTTTGAACATAGATGCAAAAGTCTAAATAAAATGCTGGCAAACTTAAGCCAGGAACACATAATAGATAATAATACATCATAATTTAATTTAGGTTTAATCCCAGGAGATCAAGGATGGTTTACAATAAGAAGGTCTATTAATGTATTTCACCACATGAATGGATTAAAGAAGAAAATCACAGAGGCAAAAAAAGCACTTAAAAGAGTTAAACACCCATCCATGATTAAAACAGAAACCGTAGCAGCTAGGAACCCAGGGGATCATCTTTACCTGATATCAGGTACCTATAAGAAAGGGCTTAACCATAAAGTTGTGAAATAATTTTCCTTAAAATCAGAAACAAAACAAAGATGCACAATTGTACTTAACATTGTACTGGAGGGCCTAGCCAGTACAAAAATAATTGAAAATAATCAAGATTTCAGAGGAAAAGACAAATGGCAAATGTGCCTGTAGATGGGACATTCTTGCACACACAGAGGTCTTGAGAAGTGGTTGAAGAGTTCAATACTTTCTGACAAGTCTAGAATTCCAGGATACCTAGATTTTTAGAAGCCCAGAGTTTTCTTATATTTGTGTTTTCTGCTGTCTTTAAAATCCATAGTTGTATTTGTCTAAATAGATGCTTTACCGTTGTCTGATTTTTTTACTTTGTACTCAGCCCTTTTATAACCTGAACTTTCTAGGTTGATCAAGGATTCAAATTTAGTTCGACCTCCTGTGTGGTAATCATACTTTCCACTCTGCATCCAGACAAGAAGGCTGAGCATACCCCTGAAGATTCCTTTAGGACCTCCCAACTCCCCGCTGCTCTGAGGAAGGTATGTAAACAGTACTGAGTTTTGCCCTAGTGGAAGACACACTACTGCTCTCTCCAGGAAACCTTTTTATTCTTTATCATTTTCAGTGTCTTTTTACAAGCTGCTCTCAAAAACAATACTAGGTCTTTAATAAAATCCCATCACAGTATCTGGTAGGGAGTTGTATTTAATTTTCTTTTCCCTTGATTCTTTAAATGCTTGCTCTTGTGGTTTTTCTAAGTATTTTTGTATAATGAGTCACTCTGAGCAACTGACTGGGAATGTAGGAAGAAGGGCTTTTTTTTTTTTTTTTTTTGCTATTTTGATTTACTGTGTGATTGACCCTGGACCAGTCATTGAACCTAATCAAGGAACTTCACTCATTGCTAAATAAAGATAAAAGGCTTTGAGAGATGGGTTAAAATTAGATCCTGCCACCTACTGACTCAGTCTCTTAATAACTGACTCATAGAAATTAATTAGCTTGTTCCTATAACAATTCCATTTGGAAAAGATCTCCTTTATTATTTTTGCCTAGTTGGAGCCTTTTTACATCTCTCTATCCAATTCTCTGTCGCCTCCCCATTTGTTTACTTAACTTTACTGCTTACTTTCAGTGAACAACCATGGCACTCCATGAAAATCAGCCCAAAATTCAGGGCTAATTTTGTGATCTTAAGAAAGTCTCTGAGCTACATTTCTAATTTAGGAAATGGTAACCACAGTACTCTATCTTTTAGCTCACAGACAACTGTTACAAAAACCAGGCAATGAAAGTAAAGAGTGCTTTGAAAAACTGTAAAGAACAATATATTTATATTCACATTAACTGAATAATTCTATTCACCAATGTAAGAATTGAGTCATAATACATAGGAGAAGGTCTTAAGTGATATTCATCCATGCTAGACAGAGACTATTAAAAATTATAGCTGAGCAATTTATTTATAAGTATGTAAACAATACATTCAGGACAAGGAAGACTTTAAAGTACCAAAATGTAATTTAAGAATGGAAGCAGCGTGACATGGGTGCCTGCTGGAAAAGCAGGAAATAAATTAATTAATATTTTAAGATCCTCCTTATTCTAAGTTTAAATCTTCTGAATCCACAACCTATGGTAAAAGCTAAAAATACAAAATAAATGAAAGGAAAACTGAAGAGTTGACAAATTTCAAGGTGGGAGCAAAAGAAGTCTTGTAAATATGGTCTCTGGATCATGTAGAAATTCAAGGAAAGAAAATGTGAAGACAAAAGTTGCTTCATTTTCTTACCTTTGTTCTGTATTAAAGAGTGCAAAGATGTGCTTGCTAGACATAAAGCTTTTTTCCACATCCCGAACTTTCAGGTTGTCCAAGGGAAGCATATACTTCTTTTCTTTTTCCTAGAGAGAGAGAGAGAGCGAGAGAGAGAGCGAGAGAGAGAGAGAAAGAGAGAAAGAGAGAGAGAATTGGCTTTAATAAAAGATCTTGAAGCATGCCCATAGCAACACATCACCTGAGTTGGTCAACATTTAATTAGAATATTTTGATACCATCACACACTACTTTGATACCAGCTACCAAGGAACAAAAATTATCTGAGACAGGAGACTCCAATGGTTCTCAACACGTGGGTCAGAAGAATGAGGGGAGGGAAAGTGCAGAGGAAGGAAGGGCTCAGGGATGGAGAAAACACATGGTCCTCTATCCTTTCTTCCTCATGTGGGTCCCCTTAGATGTTTTAAAATGTTAGTTTGATATTAAAAATTTAGCCATCTGTTAATATTTAACAAAAATGTTCTGGTCCTAATTCAATGAGAAATGCCAGATGGATTTCATTTCATATTTTATTTGCAGCCTAAGCAGTTTTGATAGCCAGAGCTGGCAAGAGACTGGAAGCACAAGGACCCTAGTATGAAATACCCCCTATAAACTATGATAAAGCACAGAAAATACTTCCTTCCTTTGAGTCTAGAATAAAATGTGGGTCCAGAAAGAAATGATTCCATTAAATTGTCAAACTCTTTGAGAAAAAAAGAACCCATTAGAAGTGAACTAATATTAACTAGAACAAATTCTCTTAAAATTAACAACACTTTAGGAAGAAAATGCACATTTGAGAGGGGAGGTCTGCAAATGGGACCAAACTAATCTTGGTAAAACAAAACATACTGGATGCCAAAGAATTATTAGAAACATTTACTTTTAAGGACTGGCCCAGGGACAATATTATCATATGCATAAATGCCTAACAACCAGTATAATAGGAGAGAGCCAAATACTCAGTTTAAGAAACCTAGTCGATATCTATTACCTGGGGCACTTTAGCACAGTCCTTGTTAAACAGTAGTCCTCTGTATATCTCGGGTGACAGTCCTGAGAAAAACCAGGCCTAGACCCCAGAGGAGGAGAGCATGGAGATCTAGCCATGACTTTTAATAAACAACTATTAATGCCTGTGGGAAATACATGTAACGTACAGATATGTTTGACATAAGCCTTTTTGTTCCTGAAGCTCCTCCAGCTCTCGCTTGAGAATTGGTCTAGGCTCAGCTGTGTGGGGCAGAACTCTTCCACGCTCCCTAGCCTGCTTGTGGGGACCACACTCTCTGCAGACATCAGAGAGTGTTATTGCAAGAACTATCACTGGCTTTGCCACTTCTCACTCCTAAATTAATCAGGGAAAGTTGGGCAGAGCACTTTAGAATAGTGAGGCAGAGAGAAATAGATGACTCGAGAAGTTGAAGGAAGCTGGTTGGAGAAAAAAATGGCTGTCCTGGCAGACAAGGTCTTCAAAGAAGATAGCAAAACAAAACAAAACAAAAACATAAAAGAAACTGAATGGCAGTGAGAGGAGCCCAAGAATAAACATGAAAAAGCAAAGCACTGTAAGAAGATTCCAATGTTTCTTGTACAAAAATTAACAGTATATTAGCAAACACAAGGATATTCTAAATAGCAAAATACATAATTTACATAAATGAAGCATTATAGTTGGGTCTAACTTGTTTGAAAGACTTGTCAGACTATTTTAGGATAGCATTCTAAGAGGCAAGATCATAGACTGAATGAAAAGCTACCCAATACATAATCAAATGAAAATGTTTGAGACGCAGGGAACATTTTTTTTTACTGGTTGTTTTTCAATGCCCTAAATTTAAGCAGCTGGATTTTTTTAATGCATCATCCTATTCAACCTTTTGAAATGATGGATTCGCCTTTAATGGAAAATCTGCATCTCATTGTAAAGATGGAATACAATGTCCTTGGCATGTTTTCTATAGAAGTAGGCTCCCTTTTGTACTGCATTCTTTAGCATATAGTGAAGACCAAAACTCCAGCAAGTTTACATCAGATATTAAACACTGGAGAAATACACACATATGCAGAGAGAGAAATACTAAAAATGCAGTTTCATTTCCAAAGGACTAAATGTCATTTATCTAAGAGTTTTGAGGACATATTGCTAAATTATTTCATAATCAAGAGTTATTTTTATATTTTATTTTCCCAGTTTTATTGAGATGTAATTGACGTACAACATTGTGTACCTTTAAGGTATACAACATGTTGATTTGATAAACATATATTGCAAAATGATTACTACCATAGCTTTAGCCAATGCCTTCATCATCTCACATAATTACCATTTTTTTTTTGTGGTGGGAATATATAAGATTTACTGTCTTAGCATCTTTCAAGTTAAGAATACAGTATTATTAACTATAATCACCATGCTGTACATTAGATTGCTAGAACTTATTTGTCTTGTAAGTGGAAGTTTGTGCCCTCTGACCAAAGTCTCCCTATTTTTTCCACACCCCCATCCCTGTTAACCACCATTCTACTCTCTGTTTCTGAGTTTCGCTCTTTAAGATTATACAAATAAGTGATATCCTATATTATTTTCTCTTACTCTGACTTATTTCACTTAGCATAATGCCCTTAAAGTCCATCCATGTTGTTGCAAATGGCAGGATTTCCTTCTTTCTCATGGTTGAATAATATTCCATTGTCTGTGTATACCATATCTGTTTTATCTATTCACCCATCAGCTGTCACTTAGGTTGTTTCCGTATCTTGGCTATTGTGAATAATGCTGCAATAAACATGGGAGTGCAGCTATCTCTTCAAGATTCTGTTTTCATTTCTTTGGATATATACCCGGAAGTGGGACTGCTGGATCATAAGGTAGTTCTATTTCTTTTTTTTAAAGTATTTGTTTATTTATTTATTTATGGCTGTGTTGGGTCTTTGTTTCTGTGCGAGGGCTTTCTCTAGTTGTGGCAAGTGGGGGCCACTCTTCATCACGGTGCGTGGGCCTCTCACTATCGCGGCCTCTCTTGTTGTGGAGCACAGGCTCCAGACGCGCAGGCTCAGCAATTGTGGCTCACGGGCCCAGCTGCTCCGCGGCACGTGGGATCTTCCCAGACCAGGGCTCGAACCCATGTCCCCTGCATTGGAAGTCAGATTCTCAACCACTGCGCCACCAGGGAAGCCCCAAGGTAGTTCTATTTTTAATTTCTTAAGGAACCTCCATACTGTTTTCCATAATTTATATTCCCATCAATAGTACATAAGTGTTCCTTTTCTCCACATTCTTGCCAACACTTGTTATCTTGTCTTCTTGATGATAGCCATTCTAACAGGTGTGAGGTGATATCTCCCTGTGGTTTTGATTTGCATTTCCCTGATAATTAGTGATGTTGAACACCTTTTCATGTACTTGTTGGCCATCTGTATGTATTATTTGGAAAAATGTCTGTACACTACTGTATTTTTTTTTAACATCTTTATTGGAGTATAATTGCTTTACAATGGTGTGTTAGTTTCTGCTTTATAACAAAGTGAATCAGCTATACATATACATATATCCCCATATCTCCTCCCTCTTGCGTCTCCCTCCCACCCTCCCTATCTCACCCCTCTAGGTGGTCACAAAGCACTGAGCTGATCTCCCTGTGCTATGCGGCTGCTTCCCACTAGAAGAGTTTTAAGACTCACAAAAATAGAAGAAAAAGAAGATTCAGACTGATTTGCTTAATTAAAGTTATAAGTCAAATGGAGAATTAAATGAGAGAGCAATGAAATGACATATCGTGGATATTTCTAAAATTCTTGGTGTTTTTGGGAAAGTACGACATTCTGTTAAAAGAACATCTTGAATATGAAATAGCTAAAATAAACAAAAGAAATAGAGGAGGAGAAAGGAAAAATAGAATTATAATTTCCAAAATATAGTGAATCTTAGCACCAGCTTAACTGAGACATTTGCTACATATTCTTTTTAACTCCATTAAACTGCCTAAACATAATGCAGTGTTCAATATGGTAGCCTCTAGCTAAGGGGAGTACAAAGTATTTGAAATGTAGCTAGTCAAATTGGGATGTACTTTAAGTGTTAACTACAAACCAGATTTCAAAGATTTAGTATGAAAAAAGAATGCAAACTATATCATCAATACTTTTATATGGATTATATGTTGAAATGATAATACTTTGAATATATTGGGGTAAATAAAGTATTATTAAACATAATTTCATGTTTATTTTTACTGTTTTGAATGTGGCTGCTAGACAATTTCAAATGGCATACGTGACTCACATTAACTTTCTATTGACAGTGATGAGCCCATGTACCTATCATCACTTTCCTTCCTCTCATCCATTCAATTTTCCTCTTGAAAATTGATAAATACACCTTTCTGCCATCAGGTGTATTTATCATTCTCCCAGTCACCCAGTCTGAAACCTCACTGCCATTTATGATGTACTGTCTTCCTTCACCTCCTTTATTACATCAAGACTACGCTGCATTGTGTTTGAAGCATTTGTCAGAGCTCCCATTGTTTGACATTCCCACTACATTAATCCAGATCCTTGGCATCTCACAAGCATGCAGTTATAAATGGCTTCCTATCTAGTCTTCTAGTCTTCTAATTCCTCTAACATCACCAGGGAGGGCAATTTTCTTAAATCACCCTGTCAAATTCATTACAGTCCTTCAAAACGTTCATAGCTCTCCATTACTTACAGAAGAAATTCCATGAAACTCCTTAATGTGAAATTGAAAAACACCTACAAATTGGTCCGATCCTTATTTGTCAATATCTCCTTTACTCTTCCATAGGAAGTCTCCATTTCAACCAAATACACATTTGCCAACAGTCTTTTCCCAGCTTGAGACACCCTGTCAACTTCTCCCTGTCATACCAGTTCACTATTTAGAGTCCAGCTCAAGTTTCTATATTTTGTGCAAAAAGTTTTCCCAGGTTTTTAATTATTTGTCTGTCTGTGTCACTTCCCCATCTCTCTCCTTTCAATTCATACAATAGGTATTGTTTATTCTATTAATTTTTAAATTATAGGCATACCTTGGAGATGTTACAGGTTTAGATCCAGACCACCGCAATAAAGCAAATATCACAATAAAGCAAGTCAAATGATTTTTTTTGGCTTCCCAATGTTATAAAAGTTATGTTTACACTATACGGTAGTCTATTAAATGTGGAATAGCATTATGTCTAAAAAAACAACGAACTTACCTTAATTTAAAAGTACTTTGTTGCTTAAAAACACTAACCATCATCTGACAAGGTAGGGTTGTTACAAAACTTCAATTTGTAAAAAAACACATTATCTGAGAAGAGCAATAAAGTGAAGCACAATAAAATGAGGTATGCCTGTATACCTTATATGAGACACCCTCATCTTGTAAATGCACTACATTAAAAAATTTCTGTCAAAGTTGTTCATTTGGAACTCAGAATGTTCAGTAAATTTTATTGTTCAAGTAGGTTACATTTGCAAAGAAAAGAGAAAAGTAGAGAATGTTTTTTGTAATATTTGTAAATAAACAAGAAATAGAATTTGATATTTTAAACATTTTATCTTCAGTAGACATTTTGGAGGAAGCATTTGCAAAATTCTAGAGAAAGATTTTTTAATGGAGATTCAGAAAGAAATTTCTGTGTATTTTCAAAAGCTTCAGAAGCTGATGTCACTCATTCAACACCATTATTTTCTTCATTTTGAAACACGGTACCTTTCCTTTTCTCAATATAAGGTTTTTACCAGCACTATTTGTATGGGAGGCATCAAAGACGACAGGGATTCTTTGTTCAAAGAGAGAGGGAATATGAGAGAGAGTGTGTTTTTTCCTTGCAATAACTTGGTAAGAGTTAGAAGAAAGAGGAGAAATAGAATAGGCCAAAATAAGGAGGCATTAATGTGTGAAAGAGTGTGGTCTGAGGTGGAAGTAACTAAACTATGAGTGGTAAAAGCAGAGGAATCAAGTTGGAGGGAGGCGGGAATTAAGATATAGCCCCACAGTATGTGTTCACTGACCTTGAAAGGAAACAAAAGGATCAATGAGGGACAGATGTGGGGTCAGCAAGTGCCCAATGATAACCTTTAGCTGGCAGAGCACCATCAATAAAACTTGGTTGCTGGAAGGAGCTACAGTGGGTATGAGGAGAGGGTTTGGTGTGTGGAGGAATAGCTCCTGCATATGCAAAGGATTGGAAAGTCTTTCAAACAATTGGTGACTCATAGGTAGAGAGTTTTACAACTTGGGGAATATTTGAGTGGCCTTGGTTTGATGACTATATTGAATCATTTTATTTCTGCATCATTCTCACTAATAAGGCAACAAAATCTTCAAGGATAAGATCACAAATCCTTCCTCATTTCCACATATTATAATACCTAGCATAGTGGTCATTGAAATTTACATAGCATATATTATATATATTTGTTGAATTGACTTTAGAATGTCTGATGACCAAAGCCAAATACTGCATAAAAATGTTGATAGTCACATATATTTTGAGAATCAAATAAAAATTCTATGGGAAAAAAAACCTGTATAAGATACTTAACTGATTGGCATTGCTTTTGATCATTAAACTTTTATAAAGTTTAGGCTGACTGCCATGTTTATTTTTACCTCTGCCTTTGTTTGTATTGCTTCTACTTGCTAGGAATGCCTCTTCTCAGCAAGAAGGCAAATACTAGTGGCCTTGAAATTTATGTCAATTGCCACCTCCTCCATGAAGTCTACTCTGATTACAGCAAATCATAGACCTCTGTATAGCTCTCAAATTTCCCATAATTTTTGTCATAGGCTATATAGAATGCCATTTCTTATTTATGTTCAGTTTGCCTCTTCAAGCAAATTGGAAGCTCCTTGAGGGCAAGGACTGTGTTATAATTCTTTTGTGTTTACATTTAACAGTTATTACCCTGCTGCATACACAGATGTTGCTTATCAAACCTTTGACTGTTGATGATACATTACAAATAAAATACCAACATGATGGAATTTTACTCTTATGGTGTACCTATACTATTTTTACTATTATGTCTACCTATACTATTATGTTAAAAATGATCTAACCAGATGTGATATGAAGATTTATTTTAAATTCCTCAAAGATTGATTTTGAATTAATTTAAGTGTTTTGCTTAGTATTATATGGTTTATTAAGTGAAATTTTACTAACCTAGACCAACATACTTGATTTGATTAATAAAAAAATCTCATGGCCTAAACATATAAATATACTGTGACAATCCAATACACTTCAAAACAGTACAAAAAACAAAATGCAGCAGATATGCTGCTCTTAAGAGGTAAGAACTGATATAAAGTTTTAAAAATTGACAGAACATAAAAGAGACTAGATTATAAAAGACAAGAGAAAATTATTTTAAAAAGCCAGTAAAGGCACCAAATATATCTTTGAAATATGTAATAATGGTTCCAAATTTATTTTTTAAATATGTGAGATTTGTTATAATTCTTCACTGCCTTGCTCTAACATTTTAAAACATCATGGCAATTCCTCAGGCTAATAAATAATCAGATTAGAAACAGACTCCATGACAGACTAACAGAATATACCATGTTGCTGAGAATAGCTGTGCTTCACAAGAGCAAAGATTCCTGGTTTTGACCACTCCTCTTCTCATACTCAATAATATTTCATGTGCATTCTCTATTATCACATTTGCCATATTGTATACTCCTAATCTGTTAAATGTCTCTTCTCCTATTGAGAACCTGACATTTATTTGTCCTCCCTCAGTGCTGCACCATTCTGCTAGCAATGAATGTGGCATTCGTAGGACACAACAGCACCGACGATGTGTGTAGGGCACAGAGGGGGTACTGCATTGCCAGCTACAGGAGGAGACAATATGATGAAGCGACTGAGAACCTGGTCCAAAAACAGGGCAGTAGCCCACAGATCAGTCCAAGCTGAAAAGATCCCTCGTCCAGGGGCTATAAATGCTTTTGCAGAATCCTGAAAACTCATGAGATACTGTGGGACACTCAATTATTATAATTTGCTTGCTGCTCAAGAGACAATGATGTTGATCAATATTTTTTCCCTGACAATGTTTTCTTTTTTCCTTGATACACTATGACCAGAATGTTTGCAAACAGGGAAACTGGAGAATTTATCCTGGGTTTCTGGGTGGGGATCAGGGCCAAGAAAAATGTGATGCCCTCATAAATTAATATAAGCCTTTCATGCTTTGAATAACTGACACAAGAATTATGAAAGCATACATACTCATCATGCTTCCACCCTCACCTCACCTCATTTTCCAAGATGACACTGTATTGCCCTTCAGAGTAAATTCTAATTCTTCCACACACCCACTGCACCAACCACGGGACTCCTGCTTTCCCAGAAGTCAATGCATTTTCACTTTCCACACAGAACACATCCAATCATATCTTGTCTTCATCTATACTATTTCCTCCACTAGAAGTACTGCTGCCTATTTGCCACTCTGTTTCTCTTCCCTCAAAATTCCTGCAAAAGATTACTCCATCTAGCTCAATGTACATTTTTTCTTCAAGTATTATAGGTCTCATTTTTCTGTCTTCTTTTCCTTCCCCACCCTATTTGTAGACTTATATTTTCAAATCAGTGGGATCCTTTAAAAAAATTCTGACACCGAAGCCCATTACATTAAGTAGATTAAAAAGTGTAGGTCCTCAATTGAAGCAAGAGTGGGGCTATGAGAAACCTTCCCATTAAGACTCATCCTCTCGCCCTAAGAAATGCAGTTGCAATGACTAAGGACTCTAGTACACAGGCCTGGATCTCTGGATCCCTCTTCCAGAGTCTGGTTCACCTGCTAGTCTTATTCTCCAGATGTTCCCACAGTGCCAGGGCTCTGCTCTCACCTCCAGTCTGCCTGGAACTTGATTTGCCTCACCCCTTTAAGTCCACTACACCAAGCAGCTCCATCTAGCTCCCTGTGACTTCTAACTGAGCAAACGCATCTCTCAGAACCATGGATACAATCTAGCAAATCCTTCCAGTTCAAACCACTCCTGCCATGCTCTGCCGGCCTGATTGGGCACTTTGATGTGCCCACCAAAAACTCACCCAAGTATGCAGTGCTCCTGAACCACCACAAGCTCCTGCTATGGCCAGGCATGGCACTCAGGCCTCGTCTATCATTTCTGGGATTCCTCCCACCCAAGTCTGATCCCTTGACAGAACTTGTGTGCTTGGTTTGTACTACATTACTTTGTACTTTTGCCTTTTTTTCTAAGTGTCCAAATGTTTCATCTAAGTGTGTGTATGCTCTGCCTTTCCAACTACCAGGTAAACTCCTAAGGGAAAGAGCGAATCCATTACTATTATTACCTTTTTAAATTATTTTTATTTGATGTATCTTGCTCCCTTGCTACACTATAACTATGTCCTGACTTCCCCATCAAAGCGTCAAGTCTTTGAGGGAAGCAACTGCTTCCTTCTTACTTTTGGTTGCATAGTTGACATTCTACAAAGTGTTGAATGCACATATGCCTGAGTTCCCTCATAGGCTGGCATGGTGCTTTGCCTAGATTAAGGACTCAGAGATGATGACTGACTTATAAAATAATCAAAATATCAAAGAAAAAAGAGCCTATATAAATATTGAGAATACCAGATTACTAGTTCCACATGCTGTTGAAAACTAAAATCTGGTGTTTATTGCTATTAAAAAGTTATAACCATAGAGTTGTACAAGTATGAAACTCATAAACTACCCATCTTTTTAGTTGGGCTTTAATACCCTGCTTTAATCAGAATTACATTTTGAGTAGTAAATAGCATCTGTGAGCCAGCACACTGCTAGTAAATAGTACTTCTTTAGATTTTCCTCTTGGGCACTGAAGAAACTGTCTATGTGTGCCTTTGATGGGCTGTCCTAGTAGGCCCAAGAAAACTCCATGGTTTATATGCTATTGGCTTCATGGCTACCCCCTCTGCACTCACTCAGATCCTTAAATGGAGCTACACACTGGCATATCTCTACTGGGTAAGGGAAATACAATCACACTTGTCATTACCCAACCGGAGACACTGCTCTTTTCCTGGCTCCTTCTCTCTCTTCAGAGTCCAGTTAAATCTCCACCTCCTCCAGGAAGCCTGTCTGGCCATAAGAGCCCACTGGAGGGCTCCCTCCTCCCTTCTCATGGCATTCTTGGGCAATACCACTTTTTTTTTTTTTTCATTTAATATATATATATTGCCCTATAATTTCAGGTACATCTGATACCCTCAAAATGTGGACTCCTCTTACCCCCGATTAAAAAGGTACTTTTATAATTTGAAAGTGAGAATATTAATGATTTTATTCTTAAATGTTTATATTTAATCTCTATATTAATCCTTATATTTAAAGCAATATTCATGAATATTTGTACATACACTGACAATGTAAAAGACAGATATAATAAGTGCACTAAAGAATAAATTTAAAGGACTTATGGTTAAGCATGGTAGATTGATTGCATGCATATATAGCCTTTCCCTCCTCCAAACCCACTATGATAACAGTGAAGGAATAAAAAGATATTGATTCACAAGGACAAAGAAAATGGGAGGGGAGAAAACAGTGGACAAGAGATTTCCCAAAAGCTTTGGAAGAGGGAAAGCAGACAGAGGAGCATTCATTAACTTCGCATACAGACAGGAGTTATCACCTCCTAACACCTACACGGGGAGAGAATGGAGGACAAGCCACCCCACTTGGGTCCTGTCTTCCCCTTGGAGGCACCTGGTACCTCACATGAAGGGATACAGCTGTGGGAGTGAAAGGGCAGGATCAGATAGAGCCATACACAGAAGTACACAGAGCAACTGATGACATAGGGTCCTTCCCTCTAAGTATGGCAGCCCATTCCTTAACCCCAGCAGGAGACCAGAGGCTTTTCCCTAGAGAAAAGATTATACAAAAGAAGTTTTGGACCCAGAGATACCAGGCAGGGTGGACAGCAAACATGGGTTAAAAACAAGAGAACTTAGTGAAAGCCTTTATACTGAAATGCTGTCCCTCAGCCCCCTTTCCTGCCCTCCCCCAGAATGCCAGCAACCAGATGGATTTCTATTCCTCTGTCAGGCAGGATATTGGACTGTCGTTCTCTGGGAAGCTAAATAGATTCAGAGAAAATGCCCCATATCCTAACATTTCAAGGAAAAAGCCAGCTTCCTACCTGATCACCTTACAAGGAGATCCTATATTTCGCAAGCCCCACTCACACATAGAATTTCCAAGCAGCTGAATGGCACAGAATCACCATAGATTATATATATCACAGCTATTAACTGAAGTGGATTCTGAGGATGGACTATCTCAACACCCATTCCAACCTCCTTGTAACGTTTGAGTTCAATTCAAAACTCCCCTTCCCTTCCCAATCTTGCTCTTACAGTGAGGGCTCCGGATGAGACATAGTTTCAGCCAATCTGATGTGCTCATGCCAGACTTTGGTTCAGAAGTGAGTCACACTGAAAAGAGACAGAGGATGTGGCACCTGTTTTGTTGGCCTGGATCATGGCAGAGGTGGTAGGGCTCTGGATCCAGAGGCTATATAATATAGGGTGGCTTCCTGATTGTGTTGCCTCCAGATTGGTGGAGGAAACAGCTCCCTGGCAACCCAGGTTCTGAAATTTAATTTGGAGAACCATTCCTGGAAACTCAGCCTATTTCTGTAATTTTTCCCTCCTAAAGGTTCTTTGAACAGTATATCTCCCTTAATTAATGTTTTGCTACTTAAAGTAGCTAGAGTAGATTCTGTTGTTGATAATTAAGAACTCTGAGAATACAGTAGCAATATCTAATCATGTACTATTATGTCTTAGCAAAAATGAATAGCCAGTAAAGCAGAAGAATAAACATTTCCCATTTTAATAGTCATTTAAAAAAAACTACATGAACTGATTATTAACAAGTATGTGAATGTGAGCGTGAGTGTGAGTGTGTGTGTTTGAGTGAGAGAGAGCGAGAAAGCTATGCAGTTATGAATTTCCAGGGCTTTTCACTCAAGGAAAGAGTCTTTAGCTAGGAAAAATTATATACATATGAGAAATAACCTGTATGAGAAATTTTAAATTGAAAATTCAAGGGGTAGGTGACAGCATTTGAGCAGATTTATAAGAAACAAAATAAGGCAAATGATGTCAATAAAACAGAAAGAAAAATTCCTGGTGGCATGTATGTTCATAAACTATTACCAACTACCTCTATAATCACAGTGAACTTCATGGGTTAAATTTTCTCTACTAGTAAGCTAAGTATAGGGATTTTACTTAGCATGGCAAAACATACTGCAAGCACTTTAAAATTAGCATATTTCAAATGTTTAATGGTCTCATTTCTTCACTTCTTTCTGTGTTCCAAGGCAACACAATTTATATTTTTTTAACAGAGAAAGTTTCAAGTTTGGAATGGTGACTAGTTTACATGAAAAGGTATGTGATATAATACGAATTCCTGGTGGTAATATCCCTCAATTTTGACTTCTGTGGCTGCACATTAAATTACAAAGTGAATTTAAGAGATCCCACAAACTCTGAAATTATGCTTACTTTGTAACGCTTTCAAGTGCATATTAATCATACAAAATTCTACATGCATAGCCCTTTGAGTATAATTGTATTAAATAAAAGTGTTATTTTGGCTAAATGCACCATACATTTGTAAAAGTTCAACTCAATAAAAGTAACTTGTTTACGAATTCAGCATAATTTTTACTTATCTTAGAAAAGTGGGGGTCAGGAAGGCATGTACAAATAAAATCCTCTGACAATTCCCAGAACTCAGTAGATGAACGGTTTAAATTTTACTCCCATCATTTGTCACCAAGCTTCAGACAAAAATCAAGGCTCAATTTTTCCCTCTCTCCCCTATCATTTCAGCAAAGAAACATTCAAAAAGAGGCAGCACTAAGGAAAAAAGCAACAGGACTGAGCATTCAACCAAACTAGTGAGCTTTTCTGAAGTCTTTTGAATTGACCATTAAGCTACCCCTCCCACTCCTCTGCTGATATTAACATAATTCAATGAGGTTCCTTCTGAGAGGGAAACAACTGTTTGAAAAGGAGACCTGAGTGTCATGCCCTCTGTACTTTACTGAGAGCCCTTCTCCCTGTGTTCCAGGGAGTGTGGGCTCAAGATGGGAACAGGGAGAAAGGGGCCCCTTCCATGTGCCTTCTGAGATGCAGCCCTGGACTTAAAATGACATTTGGCTGGATTGCTCTGAGCACAGCTGGTGGTCTGTGTACTGCTATTGGCTCAAACACATGTCCACCCAGAAACAAGCTTTGGACAAGGGAAAAAGAAGTGGAATAGTTCTTCTCCATCAACCCTAATCCTAGCTTGCCCACTGCTTTCTTGGGGAAGGGTGATGAAGAACAAAAGTAGCACAGAGAAAGAGAAAGGAGCAGGTGGAGGGAAGACAGAGAAAGGGAGAGTGAAGTGACCTGTAGAAGGAACCAAATAAACCAAAAGCTACCTAAGCTAGAAGTGCTCTCTGCTTTCACTGCATGCACAGGTGGCCCTATCCCCAGTCTCTGAGAAACAACGACCAGTGAGTCAAGGACAAGGACACACATGGTTTGGAATTAAGACATAAGGGTTCACATATGAGCTCTGTCACTAGCCATGTGAACCCAGGCAAATTACTTGATTTCTCTAAGCCTTATTTTATCTCTGTATAGAGGTGATAATTCTTGCTTCATAGGGGGTGTGATGATTAAATGAGATCATGCAGAGGTCTGTGCATTTAGGGATTCCTAATGTCTGTTTACCTTTCCTTGGGGGACACTTTATTAGCCATCATCTTCCCACCAATAAAAACAGTAAGGTGGGTGTTTCTTCAACATACTTACAATAGTAAGCTTTTACACTTGTAAGTTATAGAGCTATGAGGGAAATGAGATAATTACATGCCCAGCAGATAAACACACATTAAACACTGTATTTATCACATGAACAATATCAAGCCAGGAGGGTGACAAGCAGTGAAACAATATCAACAACTTTCAACTCTGCGTTCTTATTCAAGGAAGGTTTGTAAGAAACCCAGAACTGTCGGACTATGTCCATATCCAGAGAGAGGAAATGTGACTACAGGCTAAGGGGTGATACTAATTCCTCTCCTTCACTCCCACGATGGATTGTACCAAATAGGTCAAGGAAATTACTTAGAGGGAGTACAAGTTCTGAAGGAAATACAAAAATGAAATTCAATATTGAAGAATCATCTACTTTTTATTACAGATACATTATGATACTTAAAAAAAATAAGCAGGAGTCTCAAGACTGACTAGGAAACTAAAAAGTAGGAAAGGCTTGTTTTCTTAATCCAAACATCTTCCATTTAGGCAGTTTCTCTTCTCTGTGGATTCCACACCAAGATGGCCTGGGCTGGCTGCTTTGCTGCTGCTTAGTTTGTAAATTTCTCCCCCTGCTATGTCCCAAGAAAGCTCCCCCTCTCACTACATTTGTCCTGTATATTACCAACTAGATTTTAAAAGCGAAGAGTAGGGAATCTGTTTATCTCCGTAGATCGCTGATACTAGTAGATACTTAATACACGCTGATTTATGATGATATCAAACTCACCTCTACTATGCCTCCTTCTGCTAGGCTTTGTTTCATGCATAATTACATTGATAATAAATTAATGTCGCTAGAAAATCAAATGTTATTAATTATTCTTCCCAGGAAATATTTTTTTTAGAAACGTTTTTTAAGGATTTTTTTTTTTAATTTATTTTAATTAATTATTTATTTATGGCTGTGTTGGGTCTTCGTTTCTGTGCGAGGGCTTTCTCTAGTTGTGGTGAGCGGGGGCCACTCTTCATCTCGGTGCGCGGGCCTCTCACTATCGCGGCCTCTCTTGTTGCGGAGCACAGGCTCCAGACGCGCAGGCTCAGTAATTGTGGCTCACGGGCCTAGTTGCTCTGTGGCATGTGGGATCTTCCCAGACCAGGGCTCGAACCCGTGTCCCCTGCACTGGCAGGCAGATTCTCAACCACTGCGCCACCAGGGAAGCCCAAGGATTTTTTTGATGTGGACCATTTTTAAAGTCTTTATTGAATTTGTTACAATATTGCTTCCGTTTTATGTTTTGCGTTTTTTTTTTTTTTGGCCACGAGGCATGTGGGATCTTAGCTCCCCGCCCAGGGATCGAACCCGCACCCCCTGCATTGGAAGGCAAAGTCTGAACAATTGGACTGCCAGGGAAGTCCCTCCCAGGTAACATTTTTGCATTTAAATTGGGTACTTCAATCCTTTCACCTGAAAGGACTGAGTCATTCAAGCGCTTTAGCCACGTGGTAGGCCTGAGATCCTTGGGTTGCCCTTAAATCATCCCAGCATGTAGCTGTCTAGTCCAAGGCTGGACCAGAAAACCCTGACTGCTTCTCCATATCTTAAAGCAGTATGCTTAGAGTAGTGCTTCTGCAATTACAGTCTCCTGACCCCCATCTCTCCCATTTATGTTGTTGATCAATCGAAGTTTTTTGGTAATATCGTTCTGTTTGAATTTGACCTTCTTCGCTTTTTTAAAGTAGAATGATAAGCATAAGGTACTTATATATTTGTAGATACTTAAAATAAAATAATTTTGTGTTCATACATAAATAATATTACAAATAAAAATAGTTTGCATATGTTTATAACTGATGAGGATTCTTTTTCTTTAAAGGGTGTTTGGACATTACCCAAGTTTGAGAAACACTGATTTAGGGAAAGTGTATTTGGAATTCTCTTAAAAGGGTTGACATGGTCAAAACAGGTACAAACAAATGACCCTGACTTATAAATAACTTGGAGCATAGCTTAGGAATTGCTTTAATTTCTAATTGCCCTCAGCAGGACCAGGAGAAAAAACACTCTGGCCCTCAGAACCTGGGAGGCCCAGCCTTGGCTGGAGCATACATTGAGGGTCCTTGGGGGGACTGTTTTCCTGCTCTGTACTTCACTTTCACTATATGTAAAGCAGGGAAAATAATACACAAAATCAATCCTTAAATTGAAAAATGAAAACAAATAAACTTAACGTTATGGGAACAAAGAGGCAATAGATGAAAAAAGCATTTTCATCTTTTGAGAAAAAGAAGGTACTATTTAAAAGAGTAACTCTTGAAAATATCTCAATAATATGTGTCTAATTCATACTGACATATGTAATTGAACCTATGTTTAATTTTTGCTGCAAATTATCTGCTTCCTTTAAGAAGCCCGGTTGGTAAAATGCTGAGTTGTATGGTTCAAAAATAGAGCTGTGGAAGAATTAGGGATACCTGGGAAAGACAAAATAAGGTTGGGCCCTTAACAAAAGAAGAATGGGTGAATCAAAGGAAGAGGAAGGGAGAACACAGCAGAAAAAGCTGGTGCTAAGGATAAGAAAAGACATCATCAAAAAGCTGGTAGAAAGTAATAGAAGTAAGTGGGGGTTATGGAGATTTTCACACCTAGACCTCATTAATAACATAGAAAAAGTTTTACACAGACAGGACCAGACAAATAAAGACCCAGAGCAACCCAAAGAGAGATAAACAACATAAACACAAATACTGAGTTTTATCCAACTTTAGATGACAGTGTGTCATCCTCTTTCCTGCCCCGTGCTCCCTGCCCCCCTCCTCCCACTCCTCCTCCTTTTCTTACTCTTGCTAAACTTAAATACTTATTGAGTTATTTACAATTAGATTTAATGGTTACTTATAATTAAATTTAATTAATTACTCTTTTATTATTCAGAATAATTATATTTCAATATATAAAAAGATAAATCTCAGATCCCTTCTTATTTTAACTGTGTTAACATATTTAAAATAAAATTAGAGTGATGAAAACTGTATTGCTTTTCTAAAAATACCAGGATCCACGCCCCCTCCCCCCAAAAAAGAAAAAAAGCAACCTCAGTTCTTTAAGTATAACAGAAATGTTGCAAGACATTATTTTTTTATAGGTTCATCAGGGAAGCCTTCCTTGACATGGGAAGTGATACATATGATTTAAAAGATCATTTGGTCACTTTGTGGAGTGTGAATTAGGGAGGGTCAAGAGTAGGAGCAGGAAACCAAATAGGAGACTAATGCAGTAGTGCAGGAAAGAGACAGTGGTCTTTACAGCTAGGATAGCAGTGGAAGAGAGAACTGACTGGGTTTGGGAAAAGGTTTTAGAGGAGAGCAGTTCTTGGTAAACTACAGCCCAGAGGGCTAAATCTGGCCTTAGCTTATGTTCATATGGCCCTAATAGCTAAGAATGATTTTTACTATGTTAAATGGTTATGAAAAAAAGAAAGAGAAGAAAAATACGTGACAGAAAACACATGTGGCCTACGAAGCCTAAAATATATGCTATCTGCCTCTTACAGACAAGGTTTGACAGTCCCTGGAGTAGAGTCAGCAAATCTTGAACCTGAATCAGATAGAAAGAGGAATGAGGTAAAGATAGGAATGAAGGAAAGCACCTCGGTTTTTAGCTTAAGCAGCTGGGTGATGGACACGCCCTCTCCATTGCAGTCAATCACATCCTCCTGGCTGCCTCCACTTTATCTTCTACATGTCTTTGTTGTTGTACTTCTTTCACTATCATATTTATTTACTTATCTGTCTGCCTCCCCTCCTTGGCAGTGACTTATTTAAGTAACTCTAATTTTTCTCAGTATTTACAGCACCCAGCTTTGTAGAAGACACATGTTCCATAATTATTGAATTTAACTGATACATTAGCTTCATTTTCAGTAGTGCTAATAATATCAACTTCTTAATTAATAAAACATTACAATCTTTTTTTTAGTGTGTAAGAGTTTATAAACCATTTTTGCAACCTCTCTGTTCCTTACTACAACGTTATACATTGGTATTACAGTAGGCCTCAATGATAAGTTCTCCTTACAAGAAATTATATTTTATATTTATTTACTTATATTTAAAATTTTAGGAACTATAAGCATCTTTTAATGTGAATTAAAATCCATGACTTTGGAAGGAATGATTAGAAAAAGAAGGACAGGCTGAAAAAAAACTTAGTGATGGAGTACTATGAAAAATAAAGGGGGGACTCCCTCTTGCGAGAACACCGGAATTACAACTAACTGTTCAACAATCATCGACAGGAAGACACTGGAACTCACCAAAAAAGACACCCCACAACCAAAGACAAAGGAGAAGCCACAATGAGATGGTAGGAGGGGTGCAATCACAATAAAATCAGATCCCATAACTGCTGGGTGGGTGACTCACAAACTGGAGAACACTTACACCACAGAAGTCCAGCCACTGGAGTGAAGGTTCTGAGCCCCACGTTAGGTATCCAAACCTGGGGGTCTGGCAACGGGAGGAGGAATTCCTAGAGAATCAGACTTTGAAGGCTAGCGGGATTTGATTGCAGGACTTAGGACTGGGGGAAACAGAGACTCCACTCTTGGGGGGCACACACAAAGTAGTATGTGCATCAGGACCCAGGGGAAGGAGCAGTGACCCCATAGAGACTGAACCAGACCTACCTGCTAGTGTTGGAGGGTCTCCTGCAGAGTTGGGGGGTGGCTCTGTCTCACCATAAGGACAAGGACACTGGCAGCAGAAGTTCTGGGAAGTACTCCTTGGCCTGAGCCCTCCCAGAGTCTGCCATTAGCCCCACCAAAGAGCCCAGGTAGGCTCCAGGGTTGGGTTGCCTCAGGCAAAACAACCAACAGGGAGGGGACCCAGCCCCACCCATCAGCAGACAAGCGGATTAAAGTTTTACTGAGCTGTGCCCACCAGAGCAACAGCCAGCTCAACCCACCACCAGTCCCTCCCATCAGGAAAATTGCACAAGCCTCTCAGATAGCCTCATCCACCAGAGGGCAGACAGCAGAAGCAAGAAGAACTACAATCCTGCAGCTTGTGGAACAAAAACCACATTCATAGAAAGATAGACAAGATGAAAAGGCAGAGGGCTATGTACCAGATGAAGGAACAAGATAAAACCTCAGAAAAATGACTAAATTAAGTGGAGATAGGCAATCTTCCAGAAAAAGAATTCAGAATAATGATACTGAAGATGATCCAGGACCTCAGAGAAAGAATGGAGGCAAAGATCGAGAAGATGCAAGAAATGTTTAACAAAGATCTAGAAGAATTAAAGAACAAACAAACAGAGATGAACAATACAATAACTGAAACAAAAAATACACTAGAAGGAATCAACAGCAGAATAACTGAGGCAGAAGAACGGATAAGTGACCTGGAAGACAGAATGGTGGAATTCACTGCTGCAGAACAGAAAAAAGAATGAAAAGAAATGAAGACAGCCTAAGAGACCTCTGGGACATCATTAAATGCAACAACATTCATATTATAGGGGTCCCAGAAGGAGAAGAGAGAGAGAAAGGACCCGAGAAAATATTTGAAGAGATTATAGTCAAAAACCCCCCTAACATGAGAAAGGAAATAGCCATGCAGGTCCAGGAAGCGCAGAGAGTCCCATAAAGGATAAACCCAAGGAGAAACATGCTGAGACACATAGTAATCAAATTGGCAAAAATTAAAGACAAAGAAAAATTATTGAAAGCAGGAAGGGAAAAAAAAACAAATAGCATACAAGGGAACTCCCATAAGGTTAACGGATGATTTCTCAGCAGAAACTCTAGAAGCCAGAAGGGAGTGGCATGATATACTTAAAGTGATGAAAGGGAAGAACCTACAACCAAGATTACTCTACCCAGCAAGGATCTCATTCTGATTCGATGGAGAAATCAAAAGCTTTACAGAAAAGCAAAAGCTGAGAGAATTCAGCACCACCAAACCAGCCCTACAGCAAATGCTAAAGGAACTTCTTGAAGTGGGAAACACAAGAGAAAAAAAGGACCTATAAAAACAAACCCAAAAGAATTAAGAAAATGGTAATAGGAACATACATATCGATAATTACCTTAAACGTGAATGGATTAAATGTTCCAACCAAAAGACACAGGCTTGATGAATGGATACAAAAACAAGACTCATATATATGCTGTCTACAAGAGACCCCCTTCCGACCTAGGTACACGTACAGACTGAAAGTGAGAGGATGGAAAAAGATATTCCATGCAAACGGAAATCAAAAGAAAGCTGCAGTAGCTATACTCATATCAGATAACGTAGACTTTAAAATAAAGAATGTTACAAGAGACAAGGAATGACACTACATAATGATCAAGAGATCAATCCAAGAAGAAGATGTAACAATTATAAATATATATGCACCCAACATAGGAGCACCTCAATACATAAGGCAACTGCTAACACCTATAAAAGAGGAAATCAACAGTAACACAATAATAGTGGGGGACTTTAACACCTCACTTACACCAATGGACAGATCATCCAAAATGAAAATAAATAAGGAAACAGAAGCTTTAAATGACACAATAGACCACATAGATTTAATTGATATTTATAGGACATTCCATCCAAAAACAGCAGATTACACTTTCTTCTCAAGTGCGCATGGAACATTCTCCAGGATAGATTAAATCTTGGGTCACATATCAAGCCTCAGTAAATTTAAGAAAATTGAAATCATATCAAGCATCTTTTCTGACCACAACGCTATGAGATTAGAAATGAATTATAGGGAAAAAAACGTAAAAAACACAAACACATGGAGGCTAAACAGTATGTTACTATATAACCAAGAGATGACTGAAGAAATCAAAGAGGAAATCAAAAAATACCTAGAGACAAATGACAATGAAAACATGACGATCCAAAACCTATGGGATGCAGCAATAGCAGTTCTAAGAGGGAAGTTTATAGCTATACAAGCCTACCTCAAGAAACAAGAAAAATCTCAAATAAACAATCTAACCTTACACCTATAGGAACTGGAAAAAGAAGAACAAGCAAAATATAAAGTTAGCAGAAGTAAAGAAATCATAAAGATCAGAGCAGAAATAAATGAAATAGAAGCAAAGAAAACAATAGCAAAGATCAATAAAACTAAAAGCTTGTTCTCTGAGAAGATAAACAAAATTGATAAACCATTAGCCAGACTCATCAAGAAAAAGAGGGAGAGCACTCACATCAATAAAATTAGAAATGAAAAAGAAGAAGTTACAACAGACACCACAGAAATACAAAGCATCCTAAGAGACTACTACAAGCAACTCTATGCCAATAAAATGGACAACCTGGAAGAAATGGACAAATTCTTAGAAAGGTATAACCTTCCAAGACTGAACCAGGAAGAAATAGAAAATATGAACAGACCAATCACAAGTAATGAAATTGAAACTGTGATTAAAAATCTTCCAACAAACAAAAGTCCAGGACCAGATGGCTTCACAGGTGAATTCTATCAAACATTTAGAGAGGAGCTAACAGCCATCTTTCTCAAACTCTTCCAAAAAACTGCGGAATAAGGAACACTCCCAAACTCATTCTATGAGGCCACCATCACCCTGATACCAAAACCAGACAAAGATACTACAAAAAAAGAAAATTACAGACCAATATCACTGATGAATACAGATGCAAAAATCCTCAACAAAATACTAGCAAACAGAATCCAACAACACATTAAAAGGATCATACACCATGATCAAGTGGGATTTATCCCAGAGATGCAAGAGTTCTTCAATATACGCAAATCAATGTGATACACCATATTAACAAATTGAAGAATAAAAACCATATGATCATCTCAATAGATGAAGAAAAAGCTTTTGACGAAATTCAACACCCATTTATGATATATATATATATATACTAGTATATATAGTATATATATATATACTCTCCAGAGAGTGGGCATAGAGGGAACCTACTTCAACATAATAAAGGCATATATGACAAACCCACAGCAAACATCATTCTCAATGATGAAAAACTGAAAGCATTTCCTCTAAGATCAGGAGCAAGACAAGGATGTCCACTCTCACCACTATTATTCAACATAGTTTTGGAAGTCCTAGCCACGGCAATCAGAGAAGAAAAAGAAATAAAAGGAATACAAATTGGAAAAGAAGAAGTAAAACTCTCACTGTTTGCAGATGACATGATACTATACACAGAAAATCCTAAAGATGCCACCTGAAAACTACTAGAGCTAATCATTGAATTTGGTAAAGTTGCAGGATACAAAATTAATGCACAGAAATCTCTTGCATTCTTATACACTAATGATGAAAAATCTGAAAGAGAAATTAAGGAAACACTCCCCTTTACCACTGCAACAAAAAGAATAAAATACCTAGGAATAAACCTACCTAGGGAGACAAAAGACCTACATGCAGAAAACTATAAGACACTGATGAAAGAAATTAAAGATGATACCAACAGATGGAGAGATATACCATGTTCTTGGATTGGAAGAATCAGTATTGTGAAAATGACGATACTACCTAAAGCAATCTACAGATATAATGCAATCCCTATCAAATTACCAATGGCATTTTTTAAGGAACTAGAATAAAAAATCTTAAAATTTGTATGGAGACACAAAAGACCCTGAATAGCAAAAGCAGTCTTGAGGGAAAAAACAGAGCTGGAGGAATCAGACTCTCTGACTTCAGACTATACTACAAAGCTACAGTAGTCAAGGCAGTATGGTACTGGCACAAAAACAGAAATATAGATCAATGGAACAGGACATAAAGCCCAGAGATAAACCCACGCACCTATGGTCAACTAATCTATGACAAAGGAGGCGAGGCTATACAATGGTGAAAAGACAGTCTCTTCAATAAGTGGTGCTGGGAAACTGGACAGCTATATGTAAAAGAATGAAATTAGAACACTCCCTAACACCATACACAAAAATAAACTCCAAATGGATTCGAGACCTAAATGTAAGACCGGACACTATAAAACTCTTAGAGGAAAACATAGGAAGAACACTCTTTGACATAAATCATAGCAAGATCTTTTTTGAGCCACCTCCTAGAGTAATGGAAATAAAAACAAAAATAAACAAATGGGACCTAATGAAACTTAAAAGCTTTTGCACAGCAAAGTAAACCATAAACAAGACGAAAAGACAACCCTCAAAATGGGAGAAAATATTTGCAAATGAATCAAGAGACAAAGGATTAGTCTCCAAAATATATAAACAGCTCACGCAGCTCAATATTAAAAAACACACAACGTAATCCAAAAATAGGCAGAAGACCGAAATAGACATTTCTACAAAGAAAACATACACGTGGCCAGGAGGCACATGTAAAGGTGCTCAACATCACTAATTATTAGAGAAATGCAAATCAAAACTGCAGTGAGGTATCACCTCACACCAGTTAGAATGGGCATCATCAGAAAATCTACAAACAACAAATGCTGGAGAGGGTGTGGAGAAAAGGGAACCCTCTTGCACTGTTGGTGGGAATGTAAATTGATACAGCCCACTATGGAGAACAGTATGGAGCTTCCTTAAAAAACTAAAAATAGAACTACCATATGACCCAGCAATCCCACTACTGGGCATATACTCAGAGAAAACCATAATTCAAAAAGACACATGCACACAAGTGTTCATTGCAGCACTATTTACAATAGCCAGGTTCATTGCAACACTATTTACAATAGCCAGGTCATGGAAGCAACCTAAATGCCCATCGACAGACGAATGGATAAAGAAGATGTGGTACATATATACAATGGAATATTACTCAGCCATAAAAAGGAACGAGATTGGGTCATTTGTAGAGACGTGGATGCAACTAGAGACTGTCATACAGAGTGAACGAAGTCAGAAAGAGAAAAAGAAATATCCTATATTAATGCATATATGTGGAATCTAGAAAAATGGTACAGATGAACCGGTTTGCAGGGCAGAAACTGAGACACAGATGTAGAGAACAAACGTATGGACACCAAGGAGGGAAAGTGGTGGGGGGTGGTGGTGGTGGTGGGATGAATTGGGAGATTGGGATTGACATGTATACACTGATATGTATAAAATGGATGACTAATAAGAACCTGCTGTATAAAAAATTAAATAAAATGAAAATTAAAAATTAAAAAAAAAGAAAAGAAAAATAAAGGGGCAAGGAGGAAAATCCAGGTATTAGAATGACCATCAGGGCAGCTGAATTAGGTGTAAGGAGGGTGGTGAGAAAAAAAAAGGAATCAAAGGTGGACATTTATGTTTTCCTGTTGCTACTATAAAGAGGACTATGGGACATGTAAGTTGAGTCCTGTCTTGGAAAGTTAAATTTAAAATGCTGATTAGACATTCAACTATATATGTCCAGAAGGTAGGTAGATATCCAAATTTGGAGTTCAGAGTTAGAGATGTAATTATGGTAGTCATAAAAATAGGGCATACAGATGGTATTTAAAGCCAAAAAAGTAGATGAGTTCAGCTAGAGTGTGTGTGTAGACAGAGAAGAGGACAGGGCCCAGGCCACTCCAACATTTAGAGGTGGAAGAGAGGAGAAAGAACCAGTTAAAAGATACTAAATAGTTAGTAAGAAAAATCAGGAAAAGAGGAGAACGTGTTCTAAGATGGAGGGGGAAGTGAATTATATTTAGTCTTTCTAAGAAAAACGTAAGATGTGGATAGAAAAGTAACCATTACATGTGTCAAGATATAGGAAATTGATAACCATGAGAAGTGCTGTTTTGGGGGAGGGTGGGAACAGAACCTTCTTGAACTGGGTTGAAGTGGGTTAAAGAGAGAATGAAGAAGTAGAGGAAATATTACAGACATGTCTAGGAGAGATATTCCCATGGACAGTTAACCTTCAAGCTGTAAAAAAAAAAAAAAAAGAAACTAAACATAAGAAAATAACATTCATTTAAAAGAACATTTTAACTTTATTAAAACATTCTATTAGTATGTATATTTTTCCTACTTTTCAAATAGCATGTGTCCTATATGATAGTAGGTGTGAAGTGGTTTAACAAAGCGTTCTTTCCTGGAGTCAAGAGAGCACCAGAGGGCTGGGGGTTCCTGGCAAAGCAATCAATTGCCTGAAACAATATGCAAACTTTTGTATATGCACACATATTGTGGGGAGGAGGGGAAGACATAGCTTTAGTTTAATTCTCAAAGATCAACTGGGTTAAACAGTAATGAGCTTCTGCCGTGATGAGGAAGGCAGGACTATAATTCAATGGAATTCCATAGGCGTGTTATCCCATGCACAATTTTGTCCAATGGAGAAAAGGCAGTTTTTTAGCTTGGATGCCAAACAAGTGCTTTGTTCCCATAAACTAAAAAATCTAGCTCATTCTCACAGGGGGCAGAGCTCAGCATACACAGTGTTCTCAGAAGAGAGGCTGACCAAGAAACATCACAACATGGCAGAGCCATCAACCAGCATGACAGGTTAAGCAGGCTCATAGTTTTGACTCCCCCAGTGAAGGAAGTAAAGAACAAAACAGAACTCTAGTAACACTGGAGATGGATCTTTGAACAAGTGCAAAAGCAAAGGATGAGAGTTTTCTGTACGTAGATAGTGAACTTATACAAGAATGTGATGTCCTAGCACAGATCAGCACAGGATGAGAACACTGGCGCATACAGAGAAGAATCAGCACAACTTGGACAATGAAAGAAGCATTCTCCTAACCAGTTTCTTAGTGAGGAGAAGCAGGAAGTTTACGTAAGAACCCCAACATGCATGCCTGAGTCGGTATATTTTATTATACTCTACTTTATTGTAATATACCTACATATCTATGTAATAAGAAGGATACAGTTCTGGGACTTCCCTCGTGGCGCAGTGGTTAAGAATCCGCCTGCCAATGCAGGGGACGTGGGTTCGATCCTTGGTCCGGAAGATCCCACATGCCATGGAGCAACTAAGCCCATAAGCCACAACTACTGAGCCTGCGTGCCACAACTACTGAAGCCCACGTGCTCTAGTGCCCTGTGCCGCAACTACTGAAGCCCGCTTGCCTAGAGCCTGTGCTCTGCAACAAGAGAAGCCACCGCAATGAGAAGCCCATGCACCGCAGCAAAGAGTAGCCCCGGCTCACCGCAATTAGAGAAAGCCCACGCACAGCAACCAAGACCCAGTGCAGCCGAAAAAAAGGATATAGTTCTTATTCTGTACCATGAACTCGATCATTTTCCCCATATCTTTTTATTAAACACTTGAGTTTTAAAATTCAAAAAGTTATTGCTAGAGTTAGGACTTATAAATAGGGTATGCCTAACCTGATTATTATTGACAACACTTTTGTATGCAGAGTGGGAAAAAGAGATAACAGTTACACCTTACAGAAACCTTCCTTAGCCAGGCATATTTCTGCCTGAGTGTGCTATTCACTACAAATAAGTGCTACTAATGCACGTGTGTGCGCACACACATGCATATACATTATTCATTAGGTATTTAATTGTCATTTGATTTTGAGCTCTTATTGATTTTATCAGATTTAATCGTTCAGAATATGTATTTCAATTATTTGTTTCATCTCTGTCTTTCCTAGTAGACAATGAGTCTCTGTAGAGTAGGGAAAGTTTTCTGCTTCTAACTTTGAACATAATAGGTCTCAATAATTGTTTGCTAGATGAATGGGAATTAAGCATAATGGCTGTTTGGCTGAATTTAGAGTATGTATTTTTTAATCCTAGTGAGTTTGCAAACTCAAGGACTTTCCAGTTGTGTTTCTTCTTTAGATAAGACTAGAAAAATAATGAAAACATAACTCTTTGAATAATTTATAGTAAAATCTTCACCAAATAAGTTTGTTTTTGTTTTTTTTTTAATGGAAACTGCATGTAGGTGAGACATGTTATTCAGAAATGACCTATTGTTTAAAGGATTCTGAAATACAGTTTGAGCTCCTTTGGAAAACTGTGCTCCATATTGGAAAATGGCAAAAGGAGAGGTTTTTGGTGACAAATGTTGATGGAAAATTTTTTTTATGTTTTTAATTTTATTCACTGAATAATGTTGTTTCTAACATCATTAACAAATTTACTTCTTTGCTTTATCCTACAACACAGGATTTTCAAACATTAAAAGTGTGATGGAAATTTTTAAAAAATTTTTATTCACACTGCAAACTCTCTTTGTCAGATGGTACTCCAAATCAATCATTAAATAAATGTAGGGTATTCACTAGAAAATACCCAGGAATAAGTTTAACAGGAAATGTGCAGTGTGTTATGAATAAATTTATAAAATTATGCTGAGGGACAAAGCTAAAATAAAATGAGAAACAGATCTTGAATAGGAAACTCTAATATTTAAAGTTGTAAATTCTCTTAAAATTAAATACCTATAATGTAATCTTAGAGAAATTTTTCAATATAATTTTGCAAGAGGTAACTTGAAAAAATGATTCTAAATTTCATTTGGCAGAATAAACAGTTGAATAAACAGGAGATTTCTAAAAAATAAAAAATGTAATCAGAAGTCATATACTCTTCAAATATTAAAATTTTAATTTAATATAAAAATTACAATGATAAACATCACATGCCTGTTGTAAAAGTCCACCGGCAGATGAGTTGAATAGAAAAGAGCATAAAAAGAGTGAAATATATGAGAATTTACTTTGTGATAAAGGTGGCATTACAAATCAGACTTCTGGGTATATTTTTTTAAATTAATTTTTATTGGAGTATAGTTGTTCACAGTGTTGTGTTAGCTTCTTTTGCACAGCAAAATGAATCAGCCATACATATACATATATCCCCTCCCTTTTGGATTTCCCTCCCATTTAGGATACCACAGTGCATTAAGCAGAGTTCCCTGTGCTATACAGCAGGGGTCCCCAACCCCCAGGCCTCAGACCGATACCAAGTCCATGGCCTATTAGGAACCAGGCCACACAGCAGGAGGTGAGCGGTGGGCAAGCAAGTGAAGCTTCATCTGCTGCTCCCCATCGCTCCCCATTGCTCACATTACCGCCTGAACCATCCCCCCACTTCCATGGAAAAACTGTCTTCCACAAAATCAGTCCCTGGTGCCAAAAAGGTTGGGGACCACTGCTATCCAGTATGGTCCCATCAGTTGTCTATTTTATACACAGTATCAATAGTGTATATGTGTCAATCCCAATCTCCCAATTCCTCCCACCCCACCCCTTTCCCCCTTGGTATCCATACATTTGTTCTCTACATCTGTGTACAAATCAGACTTTTGGATAAACGACTTTAGAAGAACTGGCCTCCGTTCCCCACTCCCCCCAAAAAATTTTTAGATGGGTCGAACTCAAAGTCCAATAGTACAGTTTAAGTGATAATTCTGGTAAGATTGGAGTTAAAAACAAAAACAAAAAAAAACCCAACTTTTGATATGTGACACAAAACCTGAAGCTGTAAAATGTCTTACGGATATGAGATACTTCTTCATGGCAAAATAATGGACAAAACTGAAAAACAGATGACAATTTGAGAAAAGGTACTGGGAACATATATGACTAAAAATTAATATTCAGAGAGCTTCAAAAAATCTGTTTAAAAAAAACCACAACACTAACAGAAAAGTGATCAAGGATAGTTTTAGCAGTTCTCAGATGACGAAAGACAAATGGTCAAAAAAACATGACACCAAACCTCACTAATGATCAAAGAAATGCACATTAAAACTACATGTGTGTAAATATTTGCACATCAGACTGATAATATCCTATACTGAGATAGATATTTTAAACACTCTTGGTTGGAATATTAATTGGTACAGTCTCTTAGAAGAGGGAAGATGTGAAAAGACCAAAAGTTTAAATGTATCTGTCCTTTGACCCAGTAACTCCATTTTCTATTTTAGGAATAGAGCCTAGAAAGTACTTGCACAAGTGGACATATATGAAATGTTATTTGCTTTGTTACTGTTGAAAAGTTGAGTTGTCCATCAACTGGGCACTAGCTAAAAAATTACGGTACATATTAATAACAGCTAACAGTTGTCAAGTGCTTATTGTTCTAAGCATTTTACCATATATTTAGTAATTTAATCCTTCCAACAATATTATAAAGTAGATACTGTTATCATTACAGTTTAAAAGTGAGCAGAGTATGGTTGATAAATCCATACAAAAGAACACTGTGTGACTATGAAATAAAATGACATATCTATATTCATTGGAAAGAGCACCAAGATTTTTCTTGGCTGAGAGAAGCAGGTTATAGAATAGCATGATAGTATAATTATATTTATATTAAATTCTATAAATTCATGCATTTACATTCAAAAGAGAGATGTCTAAAGGAAGGGTTAATAGTGGTTTTTTTTCCTAGATGGTGAGATGTTGAATTATTTAAAACTTTCTATTCTTGAACTTTTTCAAAAAAAAGTTCTTAAAATAAAGTATTTTGACCATTTTAGAAACCTCACATAAGTGGAATCATGTGGTATCTGTCCTTCTGTATCTGGCTTATTTCAATTAGCATAATGTCTTCAGGGTTTATCCATGTTGCTGCATATTGCAGGATTTCCTTCTTTTTTAAGGCTGAATAATATTCTATTGTATACATATACACAACATTTTCTTTATCCATTCATCTATTGATGAACATTTAGGTTGTTTCCACATTTTGGCTATTGTGAATAGCTATCATCAGGATGATAATATCTCTTTGAAATCTTGACTTCAGTTCTTTTGGATAATACCCAGAATTGGGATTGCTGGATCAACTTTATGAAGTATGTAAAATAGTCAAACTCATAGAATGAGAGAGTAGAATGGTAGCTGCCAGGGGCTAGAGGTGGGGGAAATGGGAAATCACTAACAAACAGGCATAAAGTTTCAATTATGCAGGATAAATAAGTTATAGAGATCTGCTGTACAACAGTGTGCCTATAGTTTACAATTCTGTCGTACACTTAAAATTTATTAAAAGGGTAGATCTCATGTAAGATGTTCTTACAACAATAAAACCAAATTTTAAAAAAATTAAGTATTGGGCTTCCCTGGTGGCGCAGTGGTTGAGAGTCTGCCTGCCGGTGCGGGGAACGCGGGTTCGAGCCCTGGTCCGGGAGGATCCCACATGCCGCGGAGCGACTGGGCCCGTGGGCCACAACTACTGAGCCTGCGCGTCTGGAGCCTGTGCTCCGCAGCAGGAGAGGCCGCGATAGTGAGAGGCCCGCGCACCGCGATGAAGAGTGACCCCCGCTTGCCGCAGCTGGAGAAGGCCCTCGCGCGGAGACGAAGACCCAACACAGCCATAAATATAAATAAATAAATAAATAATTTAAAAAAAAAATGAAGTATTTTTCATTTGGGGAAATGTGGAGTTAATAAAACTTTTTCTAAGTTCCAGTTGGTCTTCCTATTTAAAAAGTCCTGTATATTTCCCCTCTTTTTAATCCTGTCTATTTCTGGCCTAAAAATTGAATTATTAGCCCTTTACCCTTATTTACCTTTATTATCCCAAGTTCCCCTGAATGCTGGGATGAAACAGAGTTCTTAGAATTGCCTGTCAACATGCTACCGACTTAATGCATCTTTATATAAAAATATGGTACTTGGCCATTTGGTAATAGTTGCTAGTTAAGGTGTTGAGCAGAAGTTATGAAAACACTCAAAGAAGAACTTCAGAGCTCTTTGTTCAAATGTGCTGCCACTGGGAAAAATAAAGACTAAACTGAGATGACTAGAAGGAGGTATGTGCCACTAAAGAAAATAGCATGGTGAAATGGGAGGAGGATATTGGATTGGATGGCAAGAAACCAAGTTCTAGTCCTGGCTCTACCATAGCCCAATACTGTAATTCTGGGCATGTCATGTAATCTCTCTGAACCTGTTTCCTCATGTAAGGAATGAAAGGGGAGACCAGATCCTTCGTTTTCAAACTTAGATCACCAGTATTCTGGGGCTTCTCTGGATGTGCTTCGGGGGCCACCATGGAAGTTGGGGAGCCCTGAGGCAAGAGGGCTGGATCCTGGTCTCCCACCCTACTTTAACCAAAACAACTCTATTTTTATTTATTTCATATAATGGGATTTCACAGAAGATTTTGATTGAATAAAGGGTTCCAATGCTTAAAAACAAAAAGGAGAGAGAAAAGTTTGAAAACCACAAACTAAGCTGATGTCTGAGGTTCCTTATAGCTTTAAGTTCCTGTTTTGAAATTAATCTATGCCTCAGAATGTATGTGAGTAAGCAGTGAAAATGCAGTTTGCCCTGAAGAGAATTTCCAAGTCACTGAACATCAATCATGAAGAGTCTCTGTTGCTAACATGTGGCAAGTTGATTTTTTTTGCTTCCCTCGGGTCAATTTACCATCTGCCTCATCTTCATTAAAACATTAATTTCAGCTTAATCCCCTTTTTTCCTCTCTGTTGGTAAAAGGACCTGGCTCACTTTGAAATGAAACAGAGTGAAGCTATGCTTTCATATGCAGGGTGGTTTCCATTTGATTATTATGGAACTCTAGAATACTAAAATGAATAAAGTAATTTAGTTCTTTTCTGAGACTCAAGGTCTAAAAGCTATTCAAATAAAATGTACTAAAATTAATTAAATGTATTGAGTATTTACCATACGCAAGGGACAGTGCAAGGTTGTCTGGGGATATAAATGTGGAACTCTGCTCTCAGGGAAGTCTGTAATCTATAGTAAGAGAGGACATCAGGTCTATGTGAGTTCAAAGGACAGACTTGTCTCATCAGGCTTAAGGGAGGTCAGGAAAAGCTTCAAGAGTCTCAAAGGGTGGGCAGGATTTTGATAGGCATAAGTATAAGAAAAGGGTATTTCTGGTGAAGAGAATGCTAAACTAGTAGGTCTGGATCTAATTCAATAAGCAACAGGGCAGTTGGGAAATACATATGCCCTATGAAGATTAAACTGGTATCAGAATATACTGTAAATAGAAGAAGGCAGAGACTAAAAGTTGGGACAGCAACTGGGATGCTAGATGCTCCAATGGCCCAGATAAAAAGGTGATGGAATGAGATAATGGCAGTGAAAACAGCAAAGAAGCGACTGATGGAGCGACACCTTGAGCAGACTCCCAAGAATTTAGAGAATGTCTACGAGAAGTACACAGTAGAACAGGTAGGAAGCTGTTACAAGAGTCAAGGAAGAAGACAACAGTACCTTGGGCTAAAGTTGGAGAGTAGAGGAAGTACATATATATTTGAAAACTATTTAGAAGACTAACAGGGTTTAAGTAATAGATTGGACATGGAGGTGATGTTCACTAGATAGGAAATAATAGATGGAGATAACTCATGGGTTCAGTGGGGCCATGAGTTCCATTTTGCATATTTTGATGCTGAGGAGTCTGAGACATCCAAGAGGAGCTAGGGTAATGGGAAAAAGAGAATTCTCTATTTGATATAGTTTTGAGAATGTGATATTCTCAGAAGAAATTTTGATTTCAATGAATGCAAAGAACTGTAAGAATTGATGGGTGAAAAGTTAAAGGATATATGGGAATTTTCACAAAAGAATGGGTATACAATGGGATCTGCAGATGTGTCTGGAGAGGTTGCACAACTTAGATAATCTGATTATGATCTGCTGATAGAAAAAGAAATTTATACTTAATATGAAAAAACAAGGAATATGACTACATCTTTTTCTGGATTTTGTTTGTGTACTAGTTTAATGAATGAGTGAGTTATGTCTCCTATGAGATTTCTGACCAATGGAATTTTCTTTCCATCACATGATTGAATGTTTAGAACTCTCTGTTCATGTTCTATTTAGTTCAAGTGGTTGTATGTTGGTTCCTTGGCGTCATTGTCAATAATAAAATTCAACAAAACAAACCCCTAAGTATGGCTTTGTTTTTCTCTTTTTAAACATATCTGATTCTCAACCCAAACCAAGATCCAATTTTTTCTTCTCATGTGGGAGACAAGTATAAGTGACTGACTACCATTAAAATTACTTTACTCACTAGACCCCACTGCCCTTTTGCTAATCTATCTCTCTGCTCAGCCTCTTAAATTCTTGCCCTTCTCTGTTACCAACTGTCACCTACTTGATATAAACCTCTGCCCCTTTATCAACTTCCTGCTATACTCTCATTCCTTCCTATTTTTAACAAGTAACCCAAGTGATTTTTGAGCTTAGGTAAATTTGAGAAAATCTGTACGGAGTCTCTTCAGGGACCACCTTGAGGATGCAGGAGAAAAGCAGGCTGAGCCATATTCCTTTCACCTGCTTTACTCAGACTAGGTCTGTGCTTACTCTTTTTATAAGAGGCTCTACATAAGTTTCCATCTGAAGCAAAGATCCTATTGCTAAAAACACCTGAAAATTGCAGTCATGGATCCATTGCAACCTCTGACCTTCCTAGTCTCCCCATCCATTCCCACTTCAGCAATATACTCACAACCAGTCTAGAGTCCCTCAGCCACTTGATGATCAAGAATTTGACTTTAATGAGGGCCGAATATGTGATAAGCTCTATTTTATGTGTTAAATACACAACATTGAACAAAACAGACAGGTTCCTTGCCTTCATCTTACTTTCTAGTGGGAGATATAAATAATAAAATAAACAAGTGCAATTTTTTAGAATATTAGAAAATGAGGAGTGCTATGGAGAAAAATAAAGCTTAAAATGGGGAATAGGGAATTCCACAGAAAGGGTGTGTGTGTGTGTGTGTGTGTGTGTGTGTGTGGTGTGCGTATGCATGTGTGTGCACAATTTTAAATAGGGAAGAAGAAAAGTCTCATGAGAAGAGAACCATTAAGTGAAGACCTAAAGGAGGCAAGAGAATGAACAATGTGGATATCTGGAAGAAAAACATTTCCTGGCATAGAAAATCACAGTAATGTTTGATTAGCATTAGTAGAATGAATGGGTAAAAAATGTAGGAACTCCTTTATCAAGCTAATTTTCTGCCCTTGGAGCCACCCTTTCCCTTGCTGTTATTACAGTGAATGCCATTTGCTTTAACTAGAATCACCACTTAGACTCTGGTATTTGATCCACCAAGAACATTCATTACTGACATTATCTCAGGTTTCTCTCTACAGCTGAAGAAACTGACAGCCAAAGAGGGCATATGACTTGCCTGAAGTCACAGTGCTAACTAGGAGTAAGCTAGAACTAGGGGTCAGGTCTTTCAAATTCCAGCCTCAAGTTCTTTCAGTTGAAAAGACCTTTAATATGTGGATCAGAAATCTAATTGATTACATTTCTTATATAAGTGTTTTCTTAGTGAATATATACTCATATAAGAATAACCTGGGCAATATCCTTAGTAATAAATTTTCTTTCTTCGAATACCGCTTGTGAGTTCCCACATGGGAGTTCCCACTTCCACATGTCGCAATAAGGAGAAAAGATGAAGAAATAAAGGAAGAGAAGGGAAGTGAAATGAGGGGAAAAAAATGAATGAAAAGTAACATGTGATCCAATCAGCTCTCAACCCCAAATCTTCCTAAACCCTAGTTCTTTCCAACAAATTGCAAAAACACTTTCAATTTCCACCAATTCTGAAATGGAGCAATATACATATATCTAAAAATTGAAAATTTTATTTTCCTTAATGCCATTTGCAGCAACATGGATGGACCTAGAGATTATCATACTAAGTGAAGTAAGTCAGAAAGAGAAAGACAAATATATGATATCACTTACATGTGGAATCTAAATATGAGAGAAATGAACTTATTTACAAAACAGAAACAGACTTACAGACATAGAAAACAAACTTTTCTATGGTATGGGGGGTATCAAAGGGGGAAGAGGGTGGGGGAAGAATAAAATAGGAGTTTGGGATTAGCAGATACAAACTACTATATACAAAATAGATAAACAACAAGGTCCTACTGTATAGCACAGGGAACTATCAATACATTCAATATCCTGTAATAAACCATAATGGAAAAGAATATGAAAAAATATGTATATATATAAAACTGAATCACTTTGCTATACACCAGAAACTAACACACTGTAAATCAACTATACTTCAATTTAAAAAAATAATAAATAATTTAATTTTCTTATCCTTTATGGAGCTATTTTATTAACAAATAAAGGAAGCACCCATAATTGTCATCAATTAATGGAATCCCAACCAGCTACATTGTGATAGATTGATGTTTACTTCTATAATATGATATCTCATCAAAATTCTGTTTCACATTCCACCTGGTCATTCCATCCAGTGCCGTTTAGACACACTGCTTTCCTTTCTCATCTTATTTGGTAATGTGATCTCCATTTCCTCTACTATTTAATCTTCCCTGAGAAGCACTGCTGTTTCTGACATCTGTTGCCTTCCCATTCGCCTCTGTGAACTCTGAGATAAAGACAAAGTTTCAAGAAATGTAAAGCTCATCTGTCAACTTACTTCCCCTGCCACCTGTCAGAGGCCTCACTGCCACTCCCATGTGCACTCTTAACTCTACATGGACTTGAAGCATTTTTTGTTGAGCTCTCTTTGGAGAGTTGTCCTCATTCTCCATTTTTAAATTAAGTTTTTGTATATTGTATTTATTCACAATGTATCTGATCACTCCCCACTGTAATCATTTTGCATACAGCTCCCATGCCATTGTTTCTGCTGCATCAAAAGCCTGATATTTCAAGAAACTTCTACCTAGTTCTAAAACTCAATGGCTCAACTTGAGGGTTTAACCTATAATCTGGGTGTTTGAAGAGATACCACAGCTGCTACAGCTGCCAAGATGGGTATGGAAGCAAACAACCCTTTCTCATCAATGACCTCATCATATTTGTTCACGCCCTTAAAATATTTAAGCTGGATTAGTGCAATGAATTCTGGGTTTAGGGCTGTCGTTAAAGACCACCTGGGAGATTTAGTTAGTTCCCCTACTTTAGGATCCTGGTCAGATGAGCCAGGATGTATTCACTTCCGTCATACATTTAATTTGCAATCTAGAAAAAGTTGACTTTATACTGAGTTTCTTGAAAATTTTTCCTGCTTATGTCTCAGGGTTTTCTATTTTGAGAGTAAAATTAAGACATAGGTTTCCTACGTAAAATGCACCTTTCTCCCCTCCACCTTCACCCCCCAGGAAAAAAACAACAACAACAAACTATCTGAACAGCTTCCTCTTTGCCAGGGAAGACAGGTCTAAATCAAAGAGCTGCAGGTTGGTTTTCCCTGGCTAGAGGGAAGGCATGGAAAAGTGCTCTCCATTATAAACTTTTCCACATCTTCTCCCCCATTTCCATCTTCCTCTTACCTCTCTTGGATTGAGACCTTTGGGTTCTAACAAGTCGTCACTGTGACGACTTCTCTGCCTGACTTCCCTCTGCCTTCACCCACAGTTCACCAGGCTCATCACCTTCATACACACATAGATGCACACAGTCCCTTACAACTGTTTACACTCTCTCTTAGTTCTAGAAACAGTAGTCGCTCTCTTCTCTGTATAGTTAGATTATCACTTACTTTTTTGTATTATGCTTCATTGTTTATAGTCTATTTTGCATATTACAATTCTTGAAGGTTTTAATTTTTACATTTTCAAATATAGTGCCTAGCACATTGTGCAAACTCAGAGCAAGTTTCTATTTTTTTTAACATGTTTATTGGAGTGTAATTTCTTTACACTGTTGTGTTAGTTTCTGTTGTATAACAAAGTGAATCAGCTATACGTATACTTATATCCCCATATCCACTCCCTCTTGCATCTCACTCCCACCCTCCCTATCCCACCCCTCTAGGTGGACACAAAACACAGAGCTGATCTCCCTGTGCTATGCGGCTGCTTCCCACTAGCTAGCTATTTTACATTTGGTAGTGTATATATGTCCATGCCACTCTCTCACTTCATCCCAGCTTACCCTTCCCCCTCCCCGTGTCCTTAAGTCCATTCTCTACATCTGTGTCTTTATTCCTGTCCTGCCCCTAGGTTCTTCAGAACCATATATTTTTTTAGATTCCATATATATGTGTTAGCATATAGTATTTGTTTTTCTCTTTCTGACTTACTTCACTCTCTATGACAGATTCTAGGTCCATCCACCTCACTACAAATAACTCAATTTCGTTTCTTTTTATGGCTGAGTAATATTCTATTGTATATATGTGCCACATCTTCTTTACCTGTTCATCTGTCAACGGACACTTAGGTTGCTTCCATGTCCTGGCTGTTGTAAATAGTGCTGCAATGAACATTGTGGTACATGACTCTTTTTGATTTATGGTTATCTCAGGGTACATGCCCAGTAGTAGGATTGCTGGGTCATATGGTAGTTATATTTTTAGTTTTTTAAGACACCTCCATACTGTTCTCCAGAGTGGCTGTATCAATTTACATTCCCACCAACAGTGTAGGAGGGTTCCCTTTTCTCCACACCCTCTTCAGCATTTATTGCTTGTAGATTTTTTGATGATGGCCATTCTGACCGGTGTGAGGTGATACCTCATTGTAGTTTTGATTTGCATTTCTCTAATGATTAGTGATGTTGAGCATCCTTTCATGTGTTTGTTGGCAATCTGTATATCTTCTTTGGAGAAATGTCTATTTAAGTCTTCTGCCCATTTTTGGATTGGGTTGTTTGTTTTGTTGATATTGAGCTGCATGAGCTGCTTGTATATTTTGGAGATTAATCCTTTGTCAGTTGCTTCGTTTGCAAATATTTTCTCCCATTCTGAGGGTTGTCAGAGCAAGTTTGTTGTAATAATTAATTTGATTTGTTTAAACCTAGATAATACATGCATGTGCTAACAGTTCAAAAAGTTCTGGAGAGCATGTGATGAGAAGCAAGTCTCCCACTCCATCCCTCTCCACTTCAAAGGGAAATTTCTTTGAATTTCTATCTAAATCATCTGGTCCATAACCCTATATAATAAGCATATACTTTTATTTCTTGATTTAACCATTTTACACCCGAGCTACTGACTCTGCCTATTAAAGAGGAGTTTTTAGCTCACTCACAATTCCCCTTCCAGTTCTCCTCCCAATAGTTGATAATTATACAAAAGTTCATAATTCCGTATCTGAAGTTCTTGGAACCACATATGTTTCAGAATTCAGATTTTTTCAGAATTTACAAAGGTAATATTGTATATATATATCATATGCAGCAAAACCCACACATAAGTGTTTCCACAGTAAAATATATGAACAGTCACATTAAGTGGGATATATAAAGATTATAAATAGCTTCACATTAGGTGCAAATCAGGTTTTTCCAACAAAAATTTGTCAAAATTTATCTTCTTTAGCTTGTGACAATGAACCCACAAGTTGCATTAATTGCCCAGTCCTCTTTACACTTACTCAGATTAATTTTAATCTTACTAGAGTAACAAAATGCATAGTTCTCTCACGTTAAAAAAAAATTTCTTCATGCACTTAATCCAAACCCAAACCATCCAATTAATTAGTTTCTATCAGTTTCAATATTTAATTATGATTCAGCTACACAGCTATTTTCTTAGTAATTGCTTCTCTTAAGTAAGAGGCTGACTCAATACGCTACTGTCCTCCTTTTACTCTCTTACATCATTGTTGACCACAGTATCTCTCTGTAATGATATGCCACGGTGATTATGTCTATAGAATAAAAAGAAATTTTACAAGTTAAAGGATACCTCTGATGCCTTCAAGCATGCAGGAACCATTTCAATTAGCAGATGACCAGATGTTATCATTATAGTCCATAGTCTCTTTCAGTAATATTAAAAATACTCTAGAAATTTTCCCTACCCAATTATCTAAAATATTCTGAAATCATGTATGTATGTATGTATGTATGTGTGTGTGTGTATATATATATATATATATATATATGATTTGTCTCCTTTTTTCCAAGGGGAAGTCAACTACAGAATAAAGTTTGGTTGTTAGGTTGTGGGGATAAAAGCACAGGGAAAATAGAACATTGCCTGACACATAGTATATTCTAAAATGAGTTGAATTTTCAGAGACAAAATTAGTCAGGAGAAGGAGAAGAAAAAAGAAAGAACGAAAACAAAATAAACAAGTGATGTAATCAGAGGCAGTGAGAAGAAGAAAATAAAGCGTGAAGCCAAAATTCAACAAGGCAACACATCTCTAAAGGAAAAGAGGCCTCCAGCACATTTAAAGTTTTGTCCTATTGAATCTTCACTCACTTCTACACCAAAAGAGCCACCAGGAGCTTTCAAATGTCTCAGAGGGTAAAGGACTGAGCATAGTTGGTTGACAGGCCCTAACCACACCTAACACATAGCTTCCCAACCACCGTATTGGATTTGGACTTCTGAAAGTAGCCCCTTAGCACTGCTGCTCCTGTAAGAAAGGGTGGCAGCAGCAAATAGAGAGTCAGAGAAAGCACTCAAGCTTAGAAAGAAGTTTCTGCCTCTCCACATTTCAGGGAATAGTGGTGATGTTATAAGGATGGGTGTAAGAAGACAAGTAAAGTCAGAATGTCTATAAGTATCACTGTGTGGGTGACACTGCTTGTAGGCTGTAATTCTAATCAGAACATTTCTTTTTTTCTAGGAAGGATTCCATTTCCATTAGAACAAATAATCATAGATGTGTCACCTCAATTAATAAAGTAATATTATTGTGAAGTTTGAAAAGGATATGGTGAAAAAAACAATAAACTATGATTTTCTAATAGTGAAATGAAATTTTAATGTCATGTTAAGAATCCATTGTTATGGAAAATATCTAAGTACATATCTAATTACAGAGGGAAAATATTTAAGTGAAAAACTTGACTTACTTTGGACTTGAAATCTGAGCATAAACCAAGTTCACA